>NW_027308545.1:0-95458 GCF_047496885.1 Scyliorhinus torazame | reverse complement strand
TCCTGAGTTTAAGTAAGATGCGCTGGAGGCGAGGAGTCATGTCGTTCAGGTCTTTGTTAATGATGTTGACCAGGGGGCGGTGGTCAGTTTCGACCGTAAATCGTGGCAGGCCATACACATAGTCGTGGAACTTGTCCAGTCCAGTTAACAAGCCCAGGCATTCTTTTTCGATTTGCGCGTAGCGCTGTTCGGTAGGGGTCATGGCTCGTGAGGCATATGCAACCGGGGCCCATGACGACGTGCTGTCTTTTTGCAGGAGTACCGCTCCAATACCAGATTGGCTGGCGTCTGTTGAGATCTTTGTAGGGCGAGTCGTGTCAAAGAAGGCCAGCACTGGTGCCGTGACCAGTTTGTGCTTGAGCTCCTCCCATTCCTGCTGATGCGATTGGTGCCAGTTGAATTCTGTCGATTTTTTTACGAGATGGCGCATATTTGTTGTATGAGAAGCCAGGTTGGGAATGAACTTCCCAAGGAAGTTGACCATGCCCAGGAATCTTAGGACAGCCTTCTTGTCAGCCGGTCGTGGCATGGCTGTGATGGCGCTAACCTTGTCTGCATCGGGACGGACCCCTGACCTTGAGATGTGGTCCCCGAGGAATTTCAGCTCCGTCTGGCCGAAGGCACTCTTCGCACGGTTGAGACGCAGGCCATTTTGTCGTATGCGGGTGAAGACACGTCGTAGACGATGCATGTGTTCCTGCGGAGTGGTGGACCAAATGATGATATCGTCCACATATACACGTACCCCTTCGATGCCTTCCATCATCTGCTCCATAATGCGGTGGAAAACTTCAGATGCTGAAATGATGCCGAATGGCATCCGGTTGTAGCAGAATCTGCCAAAAGGGGTGTTGAATGTGCATAGTCTTCGGCTGGCCGGGTCCAGTTGGATCTGCCAAAATCCTTTGGACGCATCCAATTTGGTGAATATTTTGGCTCGCGCCATCTCGCTGGTGAGGTCCTCTCGTTTCGGGATGGGATAGTGTTCCCGCATGATGTTGTTATTCAGATCTTTAGGATCTATACATATACGGAGCTCGCCAGAGGGCTTCTTTACACAGACCATGGAGCTGACCCATGGCGTGGGCTCCGTGACCCTGGATAGGACCCCTTGGTCCTGAAGAACCTGCAGTTGTACCTTGAGGCGGTCTTTGAGTGGCGCAGGAACCCTGCGAGGTGCGTGAACGACAGGGATGGCGTCCGGTCTGAGTCGAATCTTGTACGTGTATGGCAATGTCCCCATGCCTTCAAAAACCTCCTGGTTGTGAGCAAGGAGGGAATGGAGATTTGCGTGGAACTCAGCATCCGGGAAGTCGGATATCTCATCTGGAGAGAGAGACATAATGCGCTGTACCAGGTGAAGGACCTTACACGCCTGTGCGCCCAGTAACGAGTCCTTTGATGAGCCGACAACTTCGAAGGGGAGTGTGGCCGTGTGCATCTTGTGAGTTACCTGTAGCTGGCAAGATCCTATGGACGGGATGACGTTCCCGTTATAGTCAACCATCTTGAGCCGGGATGGCGTGATGGGTGGTTTGACCTTCATGGCCTGGACTGCAGAATATGCAATCAGGTTGGCGGATGCGCCGGTGTCCAGACGGAAGGCGACGCGCGATCGGTTGACCGTCAGGGTGGCACACCACTCATCGGCTGGATTGATGGCATTGACCTTGTTGACATCGATGACGGAAACGCGGAAGGCATCCTGGTCATCTGCATCACTTAACTGGAAGTCTTGATGCGTGGGCTGGACGGTCCTGACTTGTCTGCGAGATTGTCGAGGATGCGCCGGATCCATGGGTTGAGCCGAACGACAGTGGGCTGCGTAGTGGCCCATCTTGCCACATCTGAGGCACTGTCGGTTTTTAGCAGGACATTGCCCTTTTAAATGTAGAGCTCCACAATTGCCGCACGTCATGACGTCACGGCGTTCGTTGCGCCACTGCGCATGCGCAGTGCGATCTTGCGGTGGGCGCGCCTGCGCAGTGCGTCCCTCGTTGTGGCCGTTATTTTTGGCGCGCACCTGCGCGGGAGACCGCGAAAAGCGCGGGAAGCGGCCGCTGTCGTCCGGGCCGTGGGTCGGGAAGTAATCGACGGCCTGAATGCGTTCGACGTCGTGGGTGGCCTGGCTTGCCGATTCGACGGCTGGGGACCCCCTCCGTGCCAACTCGGACGCCTGAAATCGGGCAAAACGGCAGGTAGCATTTTCGTGGAGGACACAGGCTTCCACAGCAGACGCTAAGGTGAGGCTTTTCATTTTAAGAAGCTGCTGGCGTAGGCCACTAGAGGCAACGCCAAAAACAATCTGGTCCCTGATCATGGACTCTGTGGTGGTGCCGTAACCGCAGGACTGCGCTAGAATCCGGAGGTGCGTCAAGAAGGGTTGAAAAAGCTCCTCCTTACCTTGCAGGCGTTGCTGAAAGAGGTATCTTTCAAAACTTTCATTTACTTCAACTTGAAAGTGCTGGTCCAGTTTGAGGATGACCGTGTCATATTTGGATTGGTTTTCGCCTTCTTCGAACACCAGTGAGTTGAAGACGTCGGTGGCGTGCTGACCTGCGTAGAAGAGGAGCATTGCAATCTTCGTTTCATCCGAGGCACTCTGTTTTTCGGTGGCACGGATGTACAGGTCAAATAGCTGCCTGTAGAGCTTCCAATTGGTACCTAGGTTCCCCGCGACTTGCAACGGCTGCGGTTTGTCGGTGCGGTCCATGTCCAGAATGGCAGGTTAGTAGGCAGGTATCGATCCACTCCTGTACCATGTGGTGTTGGGTGTTCTGACACACAGATGAGCCAACACGGTTGTATATGGTACAACGCTATTTTATTCAAACTTACTATGTACAGTTTTGTCTTTGCACTCTGCACGTGGGGGTTCCCTGCTTGTGATGTTGTAACAGCTCTTCCCTGTTTCTTTATCCCCAGACCTACTGACTACCAGGTGTCGTGCTCGTGCTTTTTATGTGGTTGGTGTTCTTGTCTGTGATTGGTTGTGGTGTTGTGTGCTCTGATTTGCCTGTTGGTGTGTCCATCATGATGTGTGTGTTTGAATATCATGACAACACCCACCAAGGACACACACACCCAGCACACACACACCCAGCACCCACCCACCCAGCACACACCTACCCAGGACGGACACACAC
Source organism: Scyliorhinus torazame (assembly GCF_047496885.1). NCBI lineage: Eukaryota > Metazoa > Chordata > Chondrichthyes > Carcharhiniformes > Scyliorhinidae > Scyliorhinus > Scyliorhinus torazame. The sequence continues at coordinate 92,312 of NW_027308545.1, read as the reverse complement.
AGGACGGACACACCCAGCACACACCTACCCAGCACACTGCTACCTAGCACACACACACACAGCACACACCCACCTAGGACTGACACACCCAGCACACACCCACCCAGCACACACACACCCATGCAGCACACACCTACCCAGCACACACCGTCCAAGAACACACCTACCCAGCACACACACACCCAGCACAAACCCACCCATCACACACCCACCCAGCACACACCTACCCAGCACACACACACCCAGCACACACACACACACACAGCACACACACACCCAGGTCACACCTACCCAGCACACACCTACCCAGCACACACACACCCATCACACACACACCCAGCACACACCTACCCAGGACACACCCACCCAGGACGGACACACCCAGCACACACCTTCCCAGCACACACACACCCAGCACACACCCACCCAGGACGGACACAAATAGCACACACCTACCCAGGACACACCCACACAGGACGGACACACCCAGCACTCACCTACCCAGCACACACACACCCAGGTCACACCTACCCAGCACACACACACACACACAGCTCACACCTACACAGCACACACCTACCCAGCTCTCACACACCGATCACACACACACCCAGCTCACACTTACACAGCACACACCCACCCAGCACACACACACCCAACACACACCTACCCAGCACACACACACACATAGCTCACACCTACACAGCACACACCTACCCAGCTCACACACACACACAGCTCACACCTACACAGCACACACCCACCCAGCACACACACACCCAGCACACACCTACCCAGCACACACACACCCAGCACACACACACCCAGCACACACCTACCCAGCACACACCTACCCAGCACACACACCCATCACACACTCACCCAGCACATACGTACGCAGGACACACCTACCCAGCTCACACCGACACAGCACACACCCAACCAGCACACACCTAACCAGCACCCACACACCCAGGACACACACACCCAGCACACACCCACCCAGGACACACACGCACAGCACCCACCCACCAAGGACACACCTACCCAGGACACCCACACCCAGCACCCACACACCCAGGACACACACACCCAGCACCCACCCACCCAGGACACACCTACTCAGCACCCACACACCCAATACACACACACCCAGCACCCACCCAACCAGGACACACACACCCAGGACACACACAACCAGCACCCACACACCCAGCACACACACCCAGCACCCACACACCCACAACACAGCTACCCAGCACACACCTACCCAGCACACACCTACCCAGAACACACCTACCCAGCACACACCCACCCAGCACACACCTACCCAGCACACACACACCCAGCACACACACACACACAGCACACACCTACCCAGGACACACCTACCCAGCACACACCTACACAGCACACACACACCCATCACACACACACCCAGCACACACCTACCCAGGACACACCCACCCAGGACGGACACACCCAGCACACACCTTCCCAGCACACACACACCCAGCACACACCCACCCAGGACAGACACATCCAGCACACACCTACCCAGGACACACCCACACAGGACGGACACACCCAGCACTCACCTACCCAGCACACACACACCCAGGTCACACCTACACAGCACACACACACACACACAGCTCACACCTACACAGCACACACCTACCCAGCTCTCACACACCGATCACACACACACCCAGCTCACACTTACACAGCACACACCCACCCAGCACACACACACCCAACACACACCTACCCAGCACACACACACACACACACAGCTCACACCTACACAGCACACACCTACCCAGCTCACACACACACACAGCTCACACCTACACAGCACACACCCACCCAGCACACACAACACCCAGCACACACCTACCCAGCACACACACACCCAGCACACACACACCCAGCACACACCTACCCAGCACACACCTACCCAGCACACACACCCATCACACACTCACCCAGCACATACATACGCAGGACACACCTACCCAGCTCACACCGACACAGCACACACCCAACCAGCACACACCTACCCAGCACCCACACACCCAGGACACACACACCCAGCACACACCCACCCAGGACACACACGCACAGCACCCACCCACCAAGGACACACCTACCCAGGACACCCACACCCAGCACCCACACACCCAGGACACACACACCCAGCACCCACCCACCCAGGACACACCTACTCAGCACCCACACACCCAATACACACACACCCAGCACCCACCCACCCAGGACACACATACCCAGGACACACACAACCAGCACCCACACACCCAGCACACACCTACCCAGCACCCACCCACCCAGCACACACCTACCCAGGACACACACACCCAGGACACACACACCCAGCAAACACCTACCCAGCACACACACACCCAGCACAAACCCACCCATCACACACCCACCCAGCACACACCTACCCAGCACACACACACCCAGGACACACACACCCAGCAAACACCTACCCAGCACACACCCACCAGCACCCACACACCCAGCACACACCTACCCAGCACCCACCCACCCAGCACACACCTACCCAGGACACACACACCCAGGACACACACACCCAGCACACACCTACCCAGCACCCACCCACCCAGCACACACCTACCCAGGACACACACACCCAGGACACACACACCCAGCAAACACCTACCCAGCACACACCCACCAGCACCCACACACCCAGCACACACCTACCCAGCACACACCTACCCAGCACACACCCACCCAGGACACACCTACCCAGGACGGGCACACCCAGGACACACCCACCCAGGACACACCCAACCAGCACACACACACCCAGCACACACACACCCAGCACACACACACCCAGCACACACCTACCCAGCACACACCTACCCAGCACACACCCACCCAGGACACGCCCACCCAGGACGGACATACCCAGCACACACCTACCCAGCACACACCCACCCAGGACACACCCACCCAGGACGGGTATACCCAGCACACACCTACCCAGCACCCACACACCCAGGACGGACACACCCAGCACACACCTACCCAGCACACACCTACCCAGCACACACCCACCCAGGACACACCTACCCAGGACACACACACCCAGGACACACCCACCCAGGACACACCCACCCAGGACACACCCAACCAGCACACACACACCCAGCACACACACAGCACACACACACCCATCACACACACACCCAGCACCCACCCACCCAGCACACACCCACCCAGCACACACACATCCAGCACACACTTACCCAGCACACACCCACCCAGCACACACACAGCACACACACACCCAGCACACACACACCCAACACACACACACCCAGCACACACCCACCCAGCACACACACACCCAGCACCCACCCACCCAGCACACACCTACCCAGGACACACCTACCCAGGACACACCCACCCAGCACAAACCCACCCAGCAAACACACACCCAGCACACATACACCCAGCACACACCCACCCAGCACCCACACACCCAGCACCCTCCTACCCAGCACACACCCACCCAGCACACACCCACCCAGCACACACCTACCCAGGACACACCCACCCAGGACACACCCACCCAGCACAAACCCACCCAGCACACACCTACCCAGGACACACCCACCCAGCACACACCCACCCAGGACACACCTACCCAGGACACACCTACCCAGGACACACCCACCCAGCACCCACCCACCCAGCACCCACCCACCCAGCACACACCTATCCAGGACACACCCACCCAGCACACAACCACCCAGCACACACCCACCCAGCACACACACACCCAGCACAAACCCACCCAGCACACACCTACCCAGCACACACACACCCAGCACACACACACCCGGCACACACACCCCCAGCACAAACCCACCCAGCACACACACACCCAGCACACACCTACCCAGCACACACCCACCCAGCACACACCCACCCAGGACACACCCTCCTTGGACGGACACACCCCCAGCACAAACCCACCCATCACACACACACCCAGCACACACACACCCAGCACACACCTACCCAGCACAAACCCACCCAGGACACACACACCCAGCATACACACACCCATCACACACACACCCAGCTCACACCTACACAGCACACGCCTACCCAGGACGGACACACACAGGACGGACACACCCAGCACACACACACCCAGCTCACACCTACACAGCACACATCCACCCTGCACACACACACCCAGCACACACCTACCCAGCACACACACACCCAGCACACACCCACCCAGCACACACCCACCCAGCACACACACACCCAGCACACACACACCCAGCATACACACACCCATCACACACACACCCAGCTCACACCTACACAGCACACGCCTACCCAGGACGGACACACACAGGACGGACACACCCAGCACACACACACCCAGCTCACACCTACACAGCACACATCCACCCTGCACACACACACCCAGCACACACCTACCCAGCACACACACACCCAGCACACACCCACCCAGCACACACCCACCCAGCACACACACACCCAGCACACACACACCCAGCACACACACACCCAGCACACACCTACCCAGGACGGACACACACAGGAAGGACACACCCAGCACACACACACCCAGCACACACCCGCCCAGCACACACACACCCAGCACACACCCACCGAGCACACACACACCCAGCACACACACACACAGCACACACCTACCCAGTACACACCCACATAGCACCCACCCACCCAGCACACACCGACCCAGCACACACACACACAGCACACACCCACCCAGCACACACACACCCAGCACACACCCACCCAGCACACACCCACCCAGCACACACACACCCAGCACACAAACACTCAGCACACAAACACTCAGCACACACCCACCCAGCACACACCTATCCAGGACACACCCACCCAGCACATACCTACCCAGCACACACACACCCAGGACACATCCACCCAGGAGGGACACACCCAGCACACACCCACCCAGCACACACACGCCCAGCACACACCCACCCAGCACACACACACCCAGCACACACCCACCCAAGAAGGACACACCCAGCACACACCCACCCAGCACACACCCACCCAGCACACACACACCCAGGACACATCCACCCAGGACACACCCACCCAGCACACACCCACCCAAGACGGACACACCCAGCACACACACACCCAGCACACACACACCCAGCACACACCCACCCAGCACCCACACACCCAGCACACACACACCCAGGACACACCTACCCAGCACACACACACCCAGGACACATCCAACCAGGACACACCCACCCAGCACACACACACCCAGCACACACACACCCAGGACACACCTACCCAGCACACACACACCCAGGACACACGTACCCAGCACACACCTACCCAGCACACACCTACCCTGCACACACACACCCAGCACACACCCACCCAGCACACACACACCCAGCAAACACCCACCCAGCACACACACACGCAGCACACACCTACCCAGCACACACCTACCCTGCACACACACACACAGCACACACACACCCATCACACACCTACCCAGCACACACCTACCCTGCACACACACACCAAGCACACACCCACCCATCACACACACACCCAGCACACACCTACCCAGCACACACCCACACAGCACACACCTACCCATCACACACCAACCCAGGACATACACACCCAGCACACACCCACCAGGACACCCCCACCCAGCACACACCTACACAGGACACACCTACACAGGACACACCCACCTAGCACCCACCCACCAAGGACAAACACACCCAGCACACACACACCCACGCAGGACACACATACCCAGCACACACCCACCCAGCACACACCCACCCAGGGTACACCCACCCAGGTTGGACACACCCAGCACACACACACCGAGCACACACCCACGCAGCACACACACGCCCAGGACACACCTACACAGGACACACCTACCCTGCACACACCCACCCAGCACACACCCACCCAGCACACACCCACCCAGCACACACCTGCCCAGCACACACACACCCAGCACACACACACCCAGGACACACCTACACAGGATACACCTACCCTGCACACACCCACCCAGCACACACCCACCCAGCACACACCCAGCCAGCACACACCTACCCAGCACAGACACACCCAGCACACACCTACCCAGCACACACCTACCCAGGACACACCTACACAGCACACACCTACCCAGCACACACCCACACAGCACACACCTACCCATGACACACCCACCCAGGTCGGACACACCCAGCACACACACACCGAGCACACACCCACGCAGCACACACACGCCCAGGACACACCCACGCAGCACACACCCACCAGCACACACCCACCCAGCACACACCTACCCAGCACACACACACCCAGCACACACACACCCAGCACACACCTACCCAGCACACACCTACCCAGCACACACCCACACAGCACACACCTACCCAGCACACATCCACCCAGCACCCACACACCCAGCACACACCCACCCAGCACACACGCACCCAGCACACACCTACCTAGGACACACCCACCCAGCACACACCTACCCAGCACAAACCGACACACACACCCAACACACACCTACACAGCACACACCTACCCAGCACAAACCCACACACACACCCAGCACACACCTACCCAGCACACACCCACACAGCACCAACCCACCCAGCACACACCCACCCAGCACACACGCACCCAGCACACACCTACCTAGGACACACCCACCCAGCACACACCTACCCAGCACAAACCGACACACACACCCAACACACACCTACCCAGCACCCACACACCCAGCACACACACACCCAGCAAACACCTACCCAGCACACACCCACCAGCACCCACACACCCAGCACACACCTACCCAGCACACACCTACCCAGCACACACCCACCCAGGACACACCTACCCAGGACGGGCACACCCAGGACACACCCACCCAGGACACACCCAACCAGCACACACACACCCAGCACACACACACCCAGCACACACCCACCCAGCACACACCTACCGAGCACACACCTACCCAGCACACACACACCCAGGACACGCCCACCCAGGACGGACATACCCAGCACACACCTACCCAGCACACACCCACCCAGGACACACCCACCCAGGACGGACACACCCAGCACACACCTACCCAGCACACACAGACCCAGCACACACCTTCCCAGCACACACACCCAGGACGGACACACCCAGCACACACCTACCCAGCACACACCCACCCAGGACACACCCACCCAGGACGGACATACCCAGCACACACCTACCCAGGACACACCCACCCAGGACGGACACACCCAGCACACACACACCCAGGTCACACCTACCCAGCACACACCTACCCAGCACACACCTACCCAGGACACACCCACCCAGGACACACACACCCAGGATGGACACACCCAGCACACACCTACACAGCACACACCTACCCAGCACACACCTACCCAGCACATACCTACCCAGCACACAACTACCCAGGACACACACACCCAGGACACACCCACCCAGGACGGACACACCCAGCACACACACACCCAGGTCACACCTACCCAGCACACACCTACCCAGCACACACCTACACAGGACACACACACCCAGGACACACACACCCAGGACGGACACACCCAGCACACACCTACACAGCACACACACACCCAGGACACACCTACCCAGGACACACACCCCCAGCACCCACCCACCCAGCACACACCCAGCACACACCCACCCAGCACACACACATCCAGCACACACTTACCCAGCACACACACACCCAGCACACACACACCCAGCACACACCCACCCAGCACACACACACCCAGCACCCACCCACCCAGCACACACCTACCCAGGACACACCTACCCAGGACACACCCACCCAGGACACACCCACCCAGCACAAACCCACCCAGCAAACACACACCCAGCACACTCACACCCAGCACACACCCACCCAGCACACACACACCCAGCACACACCTACCCAGCACACACCCACCCAGCACACACACACCCAGCGCACACCCACTCAGCACACACCTACCCAGCACACACACACCCAGGACACACCCACCCAGCACCCACCCACCCAGCACACACACACCCAGCACACACCCACCCAGGACACACCTACCCAGGACACACCTACCCAGGACACACCCACCCAGCACCCACCCACCCAGCACCCACCCACCCAGCACACACCTATCCAGGACACACCCACCCAGCACACAACCACCCAGCACACACCTACCCAGCACACTCCTACCCAGCACACACACACCCAGCACACACACACCCAGCACACACCCACCCAGCACACACCCACCCAGCACACACACACCCAGCACACACCCACCCAGTACCCACCCACCCAGCACACACACACACCCAGCACACACACACCCAGCACACACACACCCAGCACACACCTACCCAGCACACACCCACCCAGCACACACACACCCAGCACACACACACCCAGCACACACACACCCAGCACACACACACCCAGCACACACACACCCAGCACACACCCACCCAGCGCACACACACCCAGCACACACACACCCAGCACACACACACCCAGCACACACACACCCAGCACATACCCACCCAGCACACACCCACCCAGGACACACCCTCCTTGGACTGACACACCCACAACACACCCACCCATCACACACACACCCAGCACACACACACCCAGCACACACACACCCAGCACACACACACCCAGCACACACCCACCCAGCACACACACACCCAGCACACACACACCCAGCACACACACACCCAGCACACATCTACCCAGCACACACCCACCCAGCGCACACACACCCAGCGCACACCCACCCAGCACACACACACCCAGCACACACACACCCAGCACATACCCACCCAGCACACACCCACCCAGGACACACCCTCCTTGGACTGACACACCCACAACACACCCACCCATCACACACACACCCAGCACACACACACCCTGCACACACACACCCATCACACACACACCCAGCACACACACACCCAGCACACACACACCCAGCACACACCTACCCAGCACAAACCCACCCAGGACACACATACCCAGCATACACACACCCATCACACACACACCCAGCTCACACCTACACAGCACACACCTACCCAGGACGGACACCCACAGGACGGACACACCCAGCACACACACACCCAGCACACACACACCCAGCACACACACACCCAGTACACACACACCCAGCACACACCCGCCCAGCACACACACACCCAGCACACACCTACCCAGCACAAACCCACCCAGGACACACATACCCAGCATTCACACACCCATCACACACACACCCAGCTCACACCTACACAGCACACACCTACCCAGGACGGACACACCCAGCACACACACACCCAGCACACACACACCCAGCTCACACCTACACAGCACACATCCACCCTGCACACACACACCCAGCACACACCTACCCAGCACACACACACCCAGCACACACCCACCCAGGACACACCTACCCAGCACACACCTAACCAGCACACATCCACACAGCACACACCTACACAGCACACACGTACCCATCACACAGACACCAGCTCAAACCTACACAGCACACACACACCCAGGTCACACCTACCCAGCACACACCTACCCAGCACACACACCCATCACACACACACCCAGCTCACACCTACACAGCACACACCCACCTAGCACACACACACTCAGCACACACCTACCCAGCACACACACACCCATGTCACACCTACCCAGCACACACCCACCCAGCACACACACACCCAGCACACACATACCCAGCACACACCCACCCAGCACACACCTACGCAGCACACACACACCCAGCACACACCCACCCAGCACACACCCACCCAGCACACACACACCCAGCTCACACCCACCCAGCACACACACACCCAGCACACACACACCCAGCACACACACACCCAGCACACACCCACCCAGCACACACACACCCTGCACACACCCACCCAGCACACACCCACTCAGCACACACTAACCCAGGACACACCCACCCAGGACACAACCACCCAGGACGGACACACCCAGCACACACCCACCCCGGCACTCGCTCCCCCCCACCCCGGCTCTCCCCCCCCCCCCCTCCCCGGCATTCGCCCTCTCCTCCCCGGCACTCTCCCTCTCCTCCCCCGGCACTCGCCCTCTCCTCCCCTGCACTCGCCCTCTCCTCCCCGGCACTCGCTCTCTCCTCCCCGGCACTCGCCCTCTCCTCCCCGGCACTCGCCCCCTCCTCCCCGGCACTCGCCCCCTCCTCCCCGGCACTCGCCCTCTCCTCCCCGGCACTCGCCCTCTTTCCTCCCGGCACTCGCCCTCTCCGCCCCGACACTCGCCCTCTCCTCCCCGGCACTCGCCCTCTCCGCCCCGACACTCGCCATCTCCTCCCTGGCACTCGCCCTCTCCTCCCCGGCACTCGCCCTCTCCTCCCCGGCACTCGCCCTCTTTCCTCCCGGCACTCGCCCTCTCCTCCCCGGCACTCGCCCTCTCCTCCCCGGCACTCGCCCTCTCCGCCCCGACACTCGCCATCTCCTCCCTGGCACTCGCCCTCTCCTCCCCGGCACTCGCCCTCTCCTCCCCGGCACTCGCCCTCTCCTCCCCGGCACTCGCCCTCTTTCCTCCCGGCACTCGCCCTCTCCGCCCCGGCACTCGCCCTCTCCGCCCCGGCACTCGCCCTCTCCTCCCCGGCACTCGACCTCTTTCCTCCCGGAACTCGCCCTCTCCGCCCCGGCACTCGCCCTCTCCGCCCCGACACTCGCCCTCCCCTCCCCGGCACTCGCCCTCTCCTCCCCGGCACTCACCCTCTCCCCTCCCGGCACTCGCCCTCTCCTCCCCGGCACTCGCCCCTCCTCCCCGGCACTCGCCCTCTCCCACCCGGCACTCGCCCTCTACACCCCTGCACTCGCCCCCTCCTCCCCGGCACTCGCCCTCTCCTCCCCGGCACTCGCCCTCTCCTCCCCGGGATTTTTAGGGGGCCGGAGAATTCGGCAGCAGCCGGGGGCGGGATTCACTCCTGTCCCCGGCAATTCTCCGACTCGGCGGGGGCTCGGAGAATCCCGTCCCCTGTATTTTCATAAAGCTTTTGATGAACTCACCAACAGGAGGTTGGTCACAAACTATAGCAATGGGATAGGAGACAAGATACTGACACAGGCTCAGGACTGGTTAACAGGCAGAAAACAGAGAGCGGGAATAAAGGGCCCATTCTGACAGTGACAGCCTCTGACGAGTGGGGCCCACAAGGATCAGTACTCAGGGCCCCAGCTGTTCACAATATAGATCAATGTCACCTTTCCAAGATTGTGGAAGGCACAACGTGAGTGGGAATGTGAGTTGTGAGGAAGATGCAAAACTGTTTCAAGGGGATTTGGGCAGATTTGGTGAGTTGGCAAGAACATGGGAGATGGAATATATCGTAGAAAATGTGAGGCGACCATTTTGTGGGAGGAACAGGTGTGTGGGTTATTTCTCAAATGGTGAGAGATTAGAAAGTGTAGCTGGACAAAGGGACCTGGGAGTCCTCGTCAATAAGGCACTGAGAGCTAGCGTGCATTTACAGGGAGCAATTAGGAAGGTAAAGGAATGTTAGACATTATGACCAGAGAATTTGAGTGCAGGAGTCGCAAAGTCTTGCTCCAAATTTCTGGAACTCTGGTTTGACCACACCTGGAGCAGTGTGTGTAGTTTTGGTTCCCTTACCTGAGGAAGGATTTTATTCCCAGAGCTGGAGTTTACCGAAGGTTCACCAGACTTGTTCCCGGGATGTCGGGACTGTCCCTTATGAAGAGAGATTGAGGAAACTGGACATGAATTCGTGACAGTTTTGAAGAATGAGAGAAGGTATCTATAGGTATGTCAGGAATAAGCGAATGACTAGGGTAAGAGTAGGACCAGTCAAGGACAGGGATGGGAAATTGTGTGTGGAGTCTGAAGAGATAGGCGAGATACTAAATGAATATTTTTCGTCAGTATTCATTCAGGAAAAAGATAATGTTGTGGAGGAGAATGCTAAGACCCAGGCTATTAGAATAGATGGCATTGAGGTACGTAGGGAAGAGGTGTTGGCAATTCTGGACAGGCTGAAAATAGATAAGTCCCCGGGGCCTGATGGGATTTATCCGAGGATTCTCTGGGAGGCCAGGGAAGAGATTGCTGGATCTTTGGCTTTGATTTTTATGTCATCATTGGCTACAGGAATAGTGCCAGAGGACTGGAGGACAGCAAATGTGGTCCCTTTATTCAAAAAGGGGAGTAGAGACAACCCCGGCAACTATAGACAGGTGAGCCTCACGTCTGTAGTGGGTAAAGACTTGGAGGGGATTATAAGAGACAAGATTTATAATCATCTAGATAGGAATAATATGATCAGGGATAGTCAGCATGGCTTTGTGAAGGGTAGGTCATGCCTCACAAACCTGATTGAGTTCTTTGAGAAGGTGACTGAACAGGTAGATGAGGGTAGAGCAGTTGATGTGGTGTATATGGATTTCAGCAAAGCGTTTGATAAGGTTCCCCACGGTAGGCTATTGCAGAAAATACGGAGGCTGGGGATTGAGGGTGATTTAGAGAAGTGGATCAGAAATTGGCTAGCTGAAAGAAGACAGAGGGTGGTGGTTGATGGGAAATGTTCAGAATGGAGTACAGTCACAAGTGGAGTACCACAAGGATCTGTTCTGGGGCCGTTGCTGTTTGTCATTTTTATCAATGACCTAGAGGAAGGCGCAGAAGGGTGGGTGAGTAAATTTGCAGACGATACTAAAGTCGGTGGTGTTGTCGATAGTGTGGAAGGATGTAGCAGGTTACAGAGGGATATAGATAAGCTGCAGAGCTGGGCTGAGAGGTGGCAAATGGAGTTTAATGTAGAGAAGTGTGAGGTGATTCACTTTGGAAGGAATAACAGGAATGCGGAATATTTGGTTAATGGTAAAGTTCTTGAAAGTGTGGATGAGCAGAGGGATCTAGGTGTCCATGTACATAGATCCCTGAAAGTTGCCACCCAGGTTGATAGGGTTGTGAAGAAGGCCTATGGAGTGTTGGCCTTTATTGGTAGAGGGATTGAGTTCCGGAGTCGGGAGGTCATGTTGCAGCTGTACAGAACTCTGGTACGGCCGCATTTGGAGTATTGCGTGCAGTTCTGGTCACCGCATTATAGGAAGGACGTGGAGGCTTTGAAGCGGGTGCAGAGGAGATTTACCAGGATGTTTCCTGGTATGGAGGGAAAATCTTATGAGGAAAGGCTGATGGACTTGAGGTTGTTTTCGTTGGAGAGAAGAAGGTTAAGAGGAGACTTAATAGAGGCATACAAAATGATCAGGGGGTTGGATAGGGTGGACAGTGAGAGCCTTCTCCCGCGGATGGAAATGGCTGGCACGAGGGGACATAACTTTAAACTGAGGGGTAATAGATATAGGACAGAGGTCAGAGGTAGGTTCTTTACGCAAAGAGTAGTGAGGCCGTGGAATGCCCTACCTGCTACAGTAGTGAACTCGCCAACATTGAGGACATTTAAAAGTTTATTGGATAAACATATGGATGATAATGGCATAGTGTAGGTTAGATGGCTTTTGTTTCGGTGCAACATCGTGGGCCGAAGGGCCTGTACTGCGCTGTATTGTTCTATGTTCTATGTTCTAAGAAAGCCTTAGATTACAAGACCATATAGATGAGCTGGTCAAAGAAACCTGGAAAATAGGAGCAGGAGGAGGCCATTCGGCCCCTCGAGCTGCTCTGCCCGTCATTATGATGGTGGCTGATCACCCAACTCAATAGCCTAATCCCGCTTCCCCCCCATGTCCTTTGATCCCCTTCGGCATCAGAGCGATATCGAGCTGCTTCTTGAAAACATCAATGTTTTGGCCTCAACTACTTCCTGTGGTAACGGATTCCACAGGCCGACCACTCTCCGGGCGAAGGTATTTCTCCTCATCTCTGTCCAAAATGGTCGATGCCGCAGGACCAGGATGTGCTGAGGGTTTTGGCCAAGGATGGTATCATGACCAGTATCGGCTTGGAGGGCTGAAGGGCCTGTTCCTGTGCTATGTTGTTCTTTGTATCCTCAGACTGTGACCCCTGGTTCACCCCCACCATCGGGAACATCCTTCCTGCATCTACCCTGTCCAGTCCTGGTTGAATTTTATCGGTTTCTATGAGGTCTCCCCTCATTCTTCTGCACTCCAGCGAAGACAATCCTAACCGACTCAATCCTCCTCATACGCCCATCCTGCTAGGCCAGGGGACAGTCTGGTTAGATGGGCAGAACAGCGGCAAATGGAATTTAACCCTGAAAAGTGCGAGGTGATGCCTATTGGGAGGACTAAGCTGGGAAGGGAACATACAATGAATGGGAAGACCTCAGGAAGTACAGAGGGATCTGGGTGTGCAGGTCTATAAGTCCCTGAAGGCAGCAGGATGGTACAAGGTGGTTTACAAGGTCTATGGGATACCTGCCGTTATTAACCCAGGCACTGAATACAAGAGCGGGGAGGTTATGCTGGGACTGTATAAAACGCTGGTTAGGTCACAGCTAGAGGATTGTGTACAGTTCTGGTCACCACACTATAGCAGTGAGTGCATTAGAGAGGGTGCAGGGGAGACTGACCAGGATGTTGCCCAGGCTGCAATGTTTCAGCTATCGAGAGAGACTGGAGCGGCTGGGAATGTTTCCTCTGGAGCAGAGAGGGCTGAGGAGGGAGCTGAGCGATTTGGACAGAATTATGAGGGACAGGGACAGGGTGGATAGGGAGGTACTTTTCCCCTTAGTTGAGGGGTAACCAGGGGGCAGCGATTTAAGGTAAGGGGCCGGAGATTTAGAGGGGATTTGAGGGAAAACCTTTTCATCCAGGTGGGAATTTGACTGAGCTCTCACTGCAATCTAAACCAGACTGAAATGGAGAGACAGGGTCGATGCGGCGGAGCTCGTTCCCCTGGTCGGCAAATTCTGAACCACGGGGCAAAAACCCCAAATAAGGAGAAGCCAATTAGGGCCGAGGGGGAGAGAGGTTTTAAAAATGATAAAACCCCAGGGTTGTGACTGTTTGGAATTCTCGATCCCAGAGGCCTGTGGAAGCTGAGTCACTGAGGATATTTCAGAAACATGGAGAGAGGGACTCGGATGAAGGGGCTGAATGTCTGCTCACTAACTTTGCTGACGACACAATGATAGGAAGGACAGTAAATTGTGAAGAGAACGTAAGGAGGGTGTAAAGGGACATCGAGAGGGTAAATGTGGGGAAAATGGATATAACTTGGGAAAGTGGGAAAGTGTCCAGTTTGGCAGGAAGAATAAAAGGGAAGCTGATTTTGGAAACGGTGCGAGATTGCAGAGCTCTGAGGTACAGAGGGATCTGGGGGTCCCAGTGCATGGATCACAAAAGAGGCCCTGGGGGTCGGGTTTGGGGAATACCATGTTGGGGGGCTTACTGAGGGGTCAGGAGGATGTGGACTGTCACGTGTGGGGACCTGGGTAGGGGTCACATTTAAATGATAGCGGAGGCTGTTTTACCTCCTCTCTCTCATTTGCTGAATTCTAGTTCGGGTTTGAAGTGGAGTTTGGTGTTTGTGGAGAAGAATATAAAATACTCAGCATGTCTGGCAGTGTCTGTGGACAGGAACAGAGCTAACCTTGTCGGCTTCTGGCCCTCGGATGACAACAGTTCCTCAATCTGCAAGGCTCTCTGTTCCTCACTCCACAGATGCTCCCAGATGTACTGAGTCTTTCCAGAAGCTTCTGCAATGACTTCAGATTCCCGGCACTTTCTTTATTTTGCTTTGATGTTGGGATTTTGTCCTCACTCATTCTCCCACCTTTGTGTCTCTTATTTCCAGTTAAAGCTGTCATACCAACTCTGCCACCCATGCCAGAGACCACTGTGCCAACCACACCAGAGAGCACTGTGCCAACCACGCCAGAGACCACTGTGCCAACCACGCCAGAGACCACTGTGCCACCCATGCCAGAGACCACTGTGCCACCCATGCCAGAGAGCACTGTGCCAACCACGCCAGAGAGCACTGTGTCACCCATGCCAGAGACCACTCTGCCTCAAAGTGCATCTTCAATGATTGTCCCAAATCCAACATCACCAGCGCCAGGTATCAGCATCCGGAGGGGTTTTAAACTCAAACTTCACCCGGAAAACTCCCGGAGCAATCATCAAATCTCCAACTGAGAGAGTGGCTTTTATTACTCTGCAGGGAGTGAGTGAGGGAATGGGATGGAGTGAGTGAGGGAGGGGAGTGGGATGGAGTGAGTGAGTGAGGGGAGTGGGATGGAGTGAGTGAGTGAGGGGAGTGGGATGGAGTGAGGGGAGTGGGATGGAATGAGTGAAGGAGGGGGACTGGGCTGGAGTGAGTGAGTGAGGGGAGTGGGATGGAGTGAGTGAGGGGAGTGGGATGGAGTGAGTGAGTGAGGGAATGGGATGGAGTGAGTGAAGGAGGGGGACTGGGATGGAATGAGTGAGGGAGGGCAGTGGGATGGAGTGAGTGAGGGAGGGGAGTGGGATGGAGTGAGTGAGGGGAGTGGGGTGGAGTGAGTGAGGGAATGGGATGGAGTGAGTGAGGGAATAGGATGGAGTGAGTGAGGGAGGGGAGTGGGATGGAGTGAGTGAGGGAGTGGGATGGAGTGAGTGAGGGGAGTGGGATGGAGTGAGTGAGTGAGGGGAGTGGGATGGAGTGAGTGAGTGAGGGGAGTGGGATAGTGTGAGTGAGGGGGGTGGGATGGAGTGAGTGAGGGGAGTGTGGTGGAGTGAGTGAGGAAATGGGATGGAGTGAGTGAGGGAGGGGAGTGGGATGGAGTGAGTGAAGGAGGCGGACTGGGATGGAGTGAGTGAGTGAGGGGAGTGGGATGGAGTGAGTGAGTGAGGGAATGGGATGGAGTGAGTGAGGGAATGGGATGGAGTGAGTGAGGGAGGGGAGTGGGATGGAGTGAGTGAGGGGAGTGGGATGGAGTGAGTGAGGGGAGTGGGATGGAGTGAGTGAGGGAATGGGATGGAGTGAGTGAGGGAGGGGAGTGGGATGGAGTGAGTGAGGGGAGTGGGATGGAGTGAGTGAGGGGAGTGTGGTGGAGTGAGTGAGGGAATGGGATGGAGTGAGTGAGGGAGGGGAGTGGGAAGGAGTGAGTGAGGGGAGTGTGGTGGAGTGAGTGAGGGAATGGGATGGAGTGAGTGAGGGAGGGGAGTGGGATGGAGTGAGTGAGGGGAGTGTGGTGGAGTGAGTGAGGGGAGTGTGGTGGAGTGAGTGAGGGAATGGGATGGAGTGAGTGAGGGAATGGGATGGAGTGAGTGAGGGGAGTGGGAAGGAGTGAGTGAGTGAGGGGAGTGGGATGGAGTGAGTGAGGGGAGTGGGATGGAGTGAGTGAGGGGAGTGGGATGGAATGAGTGAGGGGAGTGGGATGGAGTGAGTGAGGGAATGGGATGGAGTGAGTGAGTGAGGGGAGTGGGATGGAGTGAGTGAGGGGAGTGTGGTGGAGTGAGTGAGGGAATGGGATGGAGTGAGTGAGGGGAGTGGGATGGAGTGAGGGAGGGGAGTGGGATGGAGTGAGTGAGGGAATGGGATGGAGTGAGTGAGTGAGGGGAGTGGGATGGAGTGAGTGAGGGGAGTGTGGTGGAGTGAGTGAGGAAATGGGATGGAGTGAGTGAGGGAGGGGAGTGGGATGGAGTGAGAGGGGAGTGGGATGGAGTGAGTGAGTGAGGGAATGGGATGGAGTGAGTGAGGGAGGGGGACTGGGATGGAGTGAGTGAGGGAGGGCAGTGGGATGGAGTGAGTGAGGGGAGTGGGATGGAGTGAGTGAGTGAGGGAATGGGATGGAGTGAGTGAAGGAGGGGGACTGGGATGGAGTGAGTGAGGGGAGTGGGATGGAGTGAGTGAGGGAATGGGATGGAGTGAGTGAGGGGAGTGGGAAGGAGTGAGTGAGTGAGGGGAGTGGGATGGAGTGAGTGAGGGGAGTGGGATGGAGTGAGTGAGGGGAGTGTGGTGGAGTGAGTGAGGGAATGGGATGGAGTGAGTGAGGGGAGTGGGAAGGAGTGAGTGAGTGAGGGGAGTGGGATGGAGTGAGTGAGTGAGGGGAGTGGGATGGAGTGAGTGAGGGGAGTGGGATGGAGTGAGTGAGGGGAGTGTGGTGGAGTGAGTGAGGGGAGTGAGGTGGAGTGAGTGAGGGAATGGGATGGAGTGAGTGAGGGGAGTGGGATGGAGTGAGTGAGGGGAGTGTGGTGGAGTGAGTGAGGGAATGGGATGGAGTGAGTGAGGGAGGGGGAGTGGGATGGAATATCTCTCACTCTCACACACACATTCTCTCTATCTTGCTGTATGTCTCTCGCACATTCTCTCTATCTTGCTGTGTCTCTCTCTCACACATTCTCTCTATCTTGCTGTATCTCTCTCTCACACACATTCTCTCTATCTTGCTGTATTTCTCTCTCTCTCACATTCTCTCTATCTTGCTGTATCTCTCTCTCTCACACATTCTCTCTATCTTGCAGCATCTCTCTCTCTCTCTCACACATTCTCTCTATCTTGCTGTCTCTCTCTCTCTCACACATTCTCTCTATCTTGCTGTATCTCTCTCACACATTCTCTCTATCTTGCTGCATCTCTCTCTCTCTCTCACACATTCTCTCTATCTTGCTGTATCTCTCTCTCACACATTCTCTCTATCTTGCTGTATCCCTCTCTCTCACACATTCTCTCTATCTTGCTGTATTTCTCTCTCACACACACATTCTCTCTATCTTGCTGTATCTCTCTCTCTCTCTCACACATTCTCTCTATCTTGCTGTATCTCTCTCTCTCACACATTCTCTCTATCTTGCTGTATCTCTCTCTCTCTCACACACATTCTCTCTATCTTGCTGTATCTCTCTCTCTCTCACATATTCTCTCTATCTTGCTGTATCTCTCTCTCTCACACATTCTCTCTATCTTGCTGTCTCTCTCTCTCTCACACATTCTCACTATCTTGCTGTATTTCTCTCTTTCACACATTCTCTCTATCTTGCTGTATCTCTCTCTCTCTCACACATTCTCTCCACCTTGCTGTATCTCTCTCTCACACATTCTCTCTATCTTGCTGTATCTCTCTCTCACACACATTCTCTCTATCTTGCTGTATCTCTCTCTCACACACATTCTCTCCATCTTGCTGTATATCTCTCTCTCTCACACACATTCTCTCTATCTTGCTGTATCCCTCTCTCACGCATTCTCTCTATCTTGCTGTCGCTCTCTCTCACACATTCTCTCTATCTTGCTGTATCTCTCTCTCTCACACATTCTCTCTATCTTGCTGTATCTCTCTCTCTCGCACATTCTCTCTATCTTGCTGTATCTCTCTCTCACACATTCTCTCTATCTTGCTGTATTTCTCTCACACACATTCTCTCTATCTTGCTGTATCTCTCTCTCTCACACACATTCTCTCTATCTTGCTGTATCCCTCTCTCACGCATTCTCTCTATCTTGCTGTCGCTCTCTCTCACACATTCTCTCTATCTTGCTGTATCTCTCTCTCTCACACATTCTCTCTATCTTGCTGTATCTCTCTCTCTCACACATTCTCTCTATCTTGCTGAATCTCTCTCTCTCACACATTCTCTCTATCTTGCTGTATCTCTCTCTCTCTCACACATTCTCTCTATCTTGATGCATCTCTCTCTCTCTCTCACACATTCTCTCTATCTTGCTGTATTTCTCTCTCTCACTCACATTCTCTCTATCTTGCTGTATTTCTCTCTCTCTCTCTCTCACACACATTCTCTCTATCTTGCTGTATCTCTCACACACATTCTCTCTATCTTGCTGTATTTCTCTCTCTTTCTCTCTCTCACACATTCTCTCTATCTTGCTGTATCTCTCACACACATTCTCTCTATCTTGCTGTATCTCTCTCTCTCTCTCTCACACATCCTCTCTATCTTGCTGTATCTCTCTCTCTCTCTCACACATTCTCTCTATCTTGCTGTATCTCTCTCACACATTCTCTCTATCTTGCTGTCTCTCTCTCTCTCACATTCTCTCTATCTTGCTGTATCTCTCTCTCACACATTCTCTCGATCTTGCTGTATCTCTCTCTCACACATTCTCTCTATCTTGCTGTATCTCTCTCTCACACATTCTCTCTATCTTGCTGCATCTCTCTCTCTCTCTCACACATTCTCTCTATCTTGCTGTATTTCTCTCTCTCACTCACATTCTCTCTATCTTGCTGTATTTCTCTCTCTCTCTCACACACATTCTCTCTATCTTGCTATATTTCTCTCTCTTTCTCTCTCACACACATTCTCTCTATCTTGCTGTATCTCTCTCTCTCACACACATTCTCTCTATCTTGCTATATTTCTCTCTCTTTCTCTCTCACACACATTCTCTCTGTCTTGCTGTATCTCTCTCTCTCTCACACATTCTCTCTATCTTGCTGTATCTCTCTCACACATTCCCTCTATCTTGCTGCATCTCTCTCTCTCCTGTGACAGGGAGGAGGGCGAGAGCAACAGCAATTGAAGGAGGAACAAAGAGTGACAGGCGAGGTACAGATTTTGGATTGACGAGGATTATCGGGAAGACAGGAAAGTGGTGTTAGATCCACAATGACCAGCCCTGATTAGGCAGAGCCGTCCTGATGGACTCGATGATCTCGCTCATATTCCTGATGTTTTTATTAGTTTGGACAGGAGTTGGGAGGATGTGACACAGAGAGTAGAAAGTAGAAACTATATCGAGATAGAGAGAGTGTGAACCAGATATGGAGTGAAATGAAAAAATGAAATGAAAATCGCTTATTGTGACAAGTAGGCTTCAAATGAAGTTACTGTGAAAAGCCCCTAGTCGCCACATCCCGGCGCCTGCTCCGGGAGGCTGGTACGGGAGAGGAAAGAGGCAATGGTAACATTGAGGGGGAAACATGAAATAGAGGGAAGAATGGCCAGGCCCCAGTGCCTCCTGGGAGCTGGGCTCAGTGAGTTTAACCTTTTAAAGCTGTGATTGTTGTCTTTAGGAATGGGTGGCAAACAGTTTCAACTGGTGATCATATTGCTCATTGCTGGGAGACTTTGATCCTGACTCGATGCAGAAAATCATTCTGGAGGTGAGAAACTGTTTCGAGATTCAATATTGACACCAACACCTGCCTCTCACTGTCTGGATTCAGAGATCAGGAGCCGTCACCTCACATACAGCAGCTCCACCCCCCCTCTGGCCACCCTCCTATCACCCAGACAACCCTCCTGTCCCACGGAACAGGTTCGATGGGCTGAATGGCCTCCTCCTGTTCCTGTCTTGGTGTCTGAGCCTCGACAGTGTCGCTGAAGCAGGGGCTTTGTCACAGTCCAGTCCGATTGGGCCGATCTCCTCACACAAGGGGCAGACTCACATTGCACTGCTGTCCCCGAGATCACCTCTCTCTGTATCTTTCCCTCTCTCTCTGTCTCTGTATCTTTCCCTCGCTCTCTCCCTCTGTCTCTATCTTTCCTCGCTCTCTCTCTGTCTCTGTACCTTTCCCTCGCTCTCTCCCTCTGTCTCTGTGTCTTTCCCTCCCTCTCTCTCTGTCTCTGTATCTTTCCCTCGCTCTCTCTCTCTCTGTCTCTGTATCTTTCCCTCCCTCTCTCTCTGTCTCTGTATCTTTCCCTTGCTCTCTCTCTGTCTCTGTATCTTTCCCTCGCTCTCTCTCTGTCTCTGTATCTTTCCCTCGCTCTCTCTCCGTCTCTGTATCTTTCCCTCTCCCTCTCCCTCTTTCTCTGTCTCTTTCCCTCGTTCTCTCTCTCTGTATCTTTCCCTCGCTCTCTCTCTCTGTCTCTGTATCTTTCCCTCTCCCTCTCCCTCTTTCTCTGTCTCCTTCCCTTGTTCTCTCTCTCTGTATCTTTCTCTGGCTCTCTCTCTCTCTGTCTCTGTATCTTTCCCTCGCTCTCTCTGTCTCTGTATCTTTCCCTCCCCCTCTCTCTCTGTATCATTCCCTCACTCTCTGTTTCTGTATCTATCCCTCACTCTCTCTCTCTCTGTATCTTTCCCTCGCTCTCTCTTTGTATCTTTCCCTCGCTCTCTCTCTCTCTGTATCTTTCCCTCGCTCTCTCTCTGTCTCTGATCTTTCCCTCGCTCTCTCTCTCTGTCACTGCATCTTTCCCTCATTCTCTCTCTCTGCCTCTGTATCTTTCCCGCCCTCTCTCTCTCTGTCTCAGCATCTTTCCCTCTCCCTCTCTCTCTCTGTCTCTGTATCTTTCCCTCGCTCTCTCTCTCTCTCTCTCTGTATCTTTCCCTCGTTCCCTCTCTCTCTCTGCATCTTTCCCCATCCCTCTCTCTCTGGTCTCTTTAGCTTTCCCTCGTTCTCTCTCTCTGCCTCTGTATCTTTCCCTCCCTCTCTCTCTGTATCTTTCCCTCGCTCTCTCTCTGCCTCTGTATCTTTCTCTCGCTCTCTCTCTCTCTGTATCTTTCCCTCACTCTCTCTCTGCCTCTGTATCTTTCCCTTTCCCTCTCTCTCTGTCTCTGTATCTTTCCCTCGCTCTCTCTCTCCCTCTGTCCCTGTATCTTTCCCTCGCTCTCTCTCTCTCCCTCTGCCCCTGTATCTTTCCCTCACTCTCTCTCCCTATCCCTGTATCTTTCCCTCACTCTCTCTCTCTGCCTCTGTGTCTTTCCCTCTCCCTCTCTCTCTCTCTCTCCCTCTGTCCCTGTATCTTTCCCTCGCTCTCTCTCTGTCTCCCTCTGTCCATCTCTGTTGCTGCCTCAACCTGTCTGTCCTCTGTCTCCCTCTCAATCTCTCGCTCTTTCTCACACTCTCGCTCCCTCTAACCTTCAATGTTTCTCTCTCTCTCTCTCTCACGCTTTGTCTCCATCTGCCCCTCTTTTACTTTCTGTTCTGTATCAGAGTAACACCATTGGCTGGTGTAATAGAACCTCAGAAATCCATCGAATCCCAATGTTGCAGAAGGAGGCCATTCAGCCCATCGAGTCTGCGCCGACCCTCTGAAAGAGCACCCTGCCGAGGTCCCCGTCCCCGTTACCCCCATAACACCCCCTAACCGGCAAACCTTTGGACAGTGGGAGGAAACCGGAGCACCCGGAGGAAACCCACGCAGACACGGGGAGAAAGTGTAAACTCCGCTCAGTCACCCGAGGTCGGAATTGGACCCGGGACCCTGGCGCTGTGAGGCAGCCGTGTTAACCACTCAGCCACCGAGCCGCCCGCGTGTTATTGTCACGTGTTCCGCAATGACATAATCGGAGCGTTTCACGGGCTTTTGTGGAGTTCATCATTGTGCCCTGTTTGAGCTGCATTTTGTAAATAAACCCCGTCCTCAATGTGATACCAACTCGACGTGTGTCGCCTCTGAGCCCTTCTCTTTGGAGCTACAAGAAAAAATAAAACCCCTTTTCTCTCTCTCTCGCCTCTGCCCCATTCTCTCTCTCTTTCTCTCTGCCTCCTGTCTGCCCCACTCTCTCTTTCTTTCTGTCTCGTGCCTGTCCCACTCTCTCATCCCTCTCTCTCTCGCCTCTGCCCCACTCTCTCCATTTCTGTCCCACTCTCTCTTTCTGCCTCGTGTAGGTCCCACTCAATTCCTGTTTCTTTCTATCCCACTCCCTCTCTTTCTATCCCACACTCTATCTCTTTCTATCCCACTCTCTCTCTTTCTACTCCACTCTCTCTCTCTTTCTATCCCACTCCCTCTCTTTCTATTCCACTCTCTCTCTCTTTCTATCCCACTCTCTCTCTCTCTATTTCTATCCCACTCTCTATTTCTATCTAACTCTCTCTCTCTTTCTATCCCACTCTCTCGCTATTTCTATCCCACTCTCTCTGTTTCTATCCAACTCTCTCTCTCTCTTTCTATCCCACACTCTCTCTTTCTATCCCACTCTCTCTTTCTATCCCACTCTCTCTCTTTCTTTCTATCCCACTCTCTCTCTCTTTCTATCCCACTCTCTCTCTCTATCTATTTCCATCCCACTCTCTCTCTATTTCTATCCCACTCTCTCTCTCTCTATTTCTATCCCACTCTCTCTCTATTTCTATCCCACTCTCTCTCTCTCTTTCTAGCCCACTCTCTCTCTCTTCCTATCCCACTCTCTCTCTCTCTCTGCCTCATCCTGTCTCCCTCTTTCTCTGTTCCTCTCACACCCTCTTCCACTCTGTCTCTCACTAAGTTCATTTCTCCCTCTTATCTCTCCATTACACATATTGGCAGCAAATTCCCGCGTTCCTCACACCCTGAGCCGTTCCAGCCAGTGATTGGCAGTGAAGGTGACTTTTTGTCCCCAAACTCTACCCCCCTCGCCCCATCACTGCAACATTAACCATTTCTCCCCCCCGCTCACTGCAATATTAACCATCCCACCCTCACTGCAATATTAACCATGTCTCCCCCCCCCTCACTGCAATATTAACCATTTCTCCCCCCCTCACTGCAATATTAACCATTTCTCCCCCCCCCTCACTGCAATATTAACCATGTCTCCCCCCTCACTGCAATATTAGCCATGCCCCCCCTCACTGCAATATTAACCATGTCTCCCCCCCCTCACTGCAATATTAACCATGTCTCCCCCCCTCACTTCAATATTAACCATGTCTCCCCCCCCGCTGCAATATTAACCATTTCTCCCCCCCTCACTGCAATATTAACCATGTCTCCCCCCTTCACTGCGATATTAACCATGTCTCCCCCCCTCACTGCAATATTAACCATGTCCCCCCCTCACTGCAATATTAACCATTTTCCCCCCCTCACTGCAATATTAACCATGCCCCCCCTCACTGCAATATTAACCATTTCTCCCCCCCACTCACTGCAATATTAACCATGTCCCCCCCTCACTGCAATATTAACCATTTCTCCCCCCCTCACTGCAATATTAACCATTTCTCCCCCCTTCACTGCAATATTAACCATGTCTCCCCCCTCACTGCAATATTAACCATGTCTCCCCCCTCACTGCAATATTAACCATTTCTCCCCCCCCCTCACTGCAATATTAACCATTTCTCCCCCCCTCACTGCAATATTAACCATGTCCCCCCCCTCACTGCAATATTAACCATGCCCCCCCCCTCACTGTAATATTAACCATGTCCCCCCCCACACTGCAATATTAACCATGTCCCCCCCTCACTGCAATATTAACCATGTCTCCCCCCTCACTGCAATATTAACCATTTCTCCCCCCCTCACTGCAATATTAACCATGTCTCCCCCCCTCACTGCAATATTAACCATTTCTCCCCCCCTCACTGCAATATTAACTATGTCTCCCCCCTCACTGCAATATTAACCATGTCCCCCCCTTACTGCAATATTAACCATGTCTCCCCCCCTCACTGCAATATTAACCATGTCTTCCCCCCCTCACTGCAATATTAACCATGTCTCCCCCCCCACTGCAATATTAACCATGTCTCCCCCCTCACTGCAATATTAACCATTTCTCCCCCCCCCTCACTGCAATATTAACCATTTCTCCCCCCCTCACTGCAATATTAACCATTTCCCCCCCTCACTGCAATATTAACCATGTCCCCCCCCCTCACTGCAATATTAACCATTTCCCCCCCCTCACTGCAATATTAACCATGTCCCCCCCCCTCACTGCAATATTAACCATTTCCCCCCCCTCACTGCAATATTAACCATGTCTCCCCCCCTCACTGCAATATTAACCATTTCTCCCCCCCCTCACTGCAATATTAACCATTTCCCCCCCCTCACTGCAATATTAACCATGTCCCCCCCCTCACTGCAATATTAACCATTTCCCCCCCTCACTGCAATATTAACCATGTCTCCCCCCCTCATTGCAATATTAACCATGCCCCCCCCTCACTGCAATATTAACCATGTCTCCCCCCTCACTGCAATATTAACCATTTCTCCCCCCTCACTGCAATATGAACCATGTCTCCCCCCCTCACTGCAATATTAACCATGTCTCTCCCCCCCTCACTGCAATATTAACCATGTCTCCCCCCTCACTGCAATATTAACCATGTCTCCCCCCCCTCACTGCAATATTAACCATGTCTCCCCCCTCACTACAATATTAACCATTTCTCCCCCCCCCTCACTGCAATATTAACCATGTCTCCCCCCCTCACTGCAATATTAACCATTTCTCCCCCCCTCACTGCAATATTAACCATTTCTCCCCCCCTCACTGCAATATTAACCATGTCTCCCCCTCTCACTGCAATATTAACCATTTCTCCCCCCCCACTGCAATATTAACCATGTCTCCCCCCCTCACTGCAATATTAACCATTTCTCCCCCCTCACTGCAATATTAACCATGTCTCCCCCCCTCACTGCAATATTAACCATGTCTCCCCCACCCTCACTGCAATATTAACCATTTCTCCCCCCCCTCACTGCAATATTAACCATGTCTCCCCCCTCACTGCAATATTAACCATTTCCCCCCCCTCACTGCAATATTAACCATGTCTCCCCCCTCACTGCAATATTAACCATGTCTCCCCCCCTCACTGCAATATTAACCATGTCTCCCCCCCTCACTGCAATATTAACCATTTCTCCCCCCTCACTGCAATATTAACCATGTCTCCCCCCCTCACTGCAATATTAACCATGTCTCCCCCACCCTCACTGCAATATTAACCATTTCTCCCCCCCCACTGCAATATTAACCATGTCTCCCCCCTCACTGCAATATTAACCATGTCTCCCCCACCCTCACTGCAATATTAACCATGCCCCCCCCTCACTGCAATATTAACCATGTCTCCCCCCCCACTGCAATATTAACCATGTCTCCCCCCCACTGCAATATTAACCATGTCTCCCCCCCTCACTGCAATATTAATCATTTCTCCCCCCCTCACTGCAATATTAATCATTTCTCCCCCCCTCCCCTCACTGCAATATTAACCATGTCCCCTCCCCTCACTGCAATATTAACCATGCCCCCCCCGTCACTGCAATATTAAACATGTCTCCCCCCCCTCACTGCAATATTAACCATGTCTCCCCCCTCACTGCAATATTAACCATGTCTCCCCCCCCACTGCAATATTAACCATGTCTCCCCCCCCTCACTGCAATATTAATCATTTCTCCCCCCCTCCCCTCACTGCAATATTAACCATGTCCCCTCCCCTCACTGCAATATTAACCATATCTCCCCCCTCACTGCAATATTAACCATGTCTCCCCCCCCACTGCAATATTAACCATGTCTCCCCCCCCTCACTGCAATATTCATCATTTCTCCCCCCCTCACTGCAATATTAATCATTTCTCCCCCCCTCCCCTCACTGCAATATTAACCATGTCCCCCCCCGTCACTGCAATATTAACCATGTCTCCCCCCCTCACTGCAATATTAACCATGTCTCCCCCCTCACTGCAATATTAACCATGTCTCCCCCTCACTGCAATATTAACCATTTCTCCCCCCCCTCACTGCAATATTAACCATGTCTCCCCACTCACTGCAATATTAACCATGTCTCCACCCCTCACTGCAATATTAACCATGTCTCCCCCCTCACTGCAATATTAACCATGTCTCCCCCCCCTCACTGCAATATTAACCATGTCTCCCCCCCTCACTGCAATATTAACCATGTCTCCCCCCTCACTGCAATATTAACCATTTCTCCCCCCCCTCACTGCAATATTAACCATGTCTCCCCCCTCTCACTGCAATATTAACCATTTCTCCCCCCCCTCACTGCAATATTAACCATTTCTCCCCCCCCTCACTGCAATATTAACCATGTCTCCCCCCTCACTGCAATATTAACCATGTCTCCCCCCTCTCACTGCAATATTAACCATTTCTCTCCCACCCTCATTGCAATATTAACCATTTCCCCCCCTCACAGCAATATTAACCATGTCTCCCCCCCCTCACTGCAATATTAACAATTTCTCCCTTCCCTCACTGCAATATTAACCATGTCTCCCCCCCCTCACTTCAATATTAACCATGTCCCCCCCCCCTCGCTGCAATATTAACCGTTTCTCCCCCCGTCACTGCAATATTAACCATGTCCCCCCCCCCTCACTGCAATATTAACCATGTCTCCCCCCCTCTCTGCAATATTAACCATGTCTCCCCCCCTCACTGCAATATTAACCATGTCTCCTCCCCTCACTGCAATATTAACCATGTCTCCCCCCCTCACTGCAATATTAACCATTTCCCCCCCTCACTGCAATATTAACCATTTCTCCCCCCCTCACTGCAATATTAACCATTTCTCCCCCCCCTCACTGCAATATTAACCATTTCTCCCCCCTCACTGCAATATTAACCATGTCTCCCCCCCCTCACTGCAATATTAACCATTTCTCCCCCCCTCACTGCAATATTAACCATTTCTCCCCCCCTCACTGCAATATTAACCATTTCTCCCCCCCTCACTGCAATATTAACCATTTCCCCCCCTCACTGCAATATTAACCATGTCTCCCCCCCTCACTGCAATATTAACCATGTCTCCCCCCCCTCACTGCAATATTAACCATGTCTCCCCCCTCACTGCAATATTAACCATGTCTCCCCCACCTCACTGCAATATTAACCATGTCTCCCCCCCCTCACTGCAATATTAACCATTTCTCCCCCCCCTCACTGCAATATTAACCATTTCTCCCCCCCCCCACTGCAATATTAACCATGTCTCCCCCCCCCTCACTGCAATATTAACCATGTCTCCCCCCCTCACTGCAATATTAACCATTTCTCCCCCCCCCTCACTGCAATATTAACCATTTCTCCCCCCCCCTCACTGCAATATTAACCATGTCTCCCCCCCCCTCACTGCAATATTAACCATGTCTCCCCCCCCTCACTGCAATATTAACCATGTCTCCCCCCCCTCACTGCGATAGTAACCATGTCTCCCCCCCCCCTCACTGCAATATTAACCATGTCTCCCCCCCCCTCACTGCAATATTAACCATGTCTCCCCCCCTCACTGCAATATTAACCATTTCTCCCCCCCCCCTCACTGCAATATTAACCATTTCTCCCCCCCTCACTGCAATATTAACCATGTCTCCCCCCCCCCTCACTGCAATATTAACCATGTCTCCCCCCCCCCTCACTGCAATATTAACCATGTCTCCCCCCCCCTCACTGCAATATTAACCATGTCTCCCCCCCCCCCCTCACTGCAATATTAACCATGTCTCCCCCCTCACTGCAATATTAACCATGTCTCCCCCACCTCACTGCAATATTAACCATGTCTCCCCCCCCTCACTGCAATATTAACCATTTCTCCCCCCCCCCTCACTGCAATATTAACCATTTCTCCCCCCCCCACTGCAATATTAACCATGTCTCCCCCCCCCCTCACTGCAATATTAACCATGTCTCCCCCCCTCACTGCAATATTAACCATTTCTCCCCCCCCCCCTCACTGCAATATTAACCATTTCTCCCCCCCCTCACTGCAATATTAACCATGTCTCCCCCCCCCCCTCACTGCAATATTAACCATGTCTCCCCCCCCCTCACTGCAATATTAACCATGTCTCCCCCCCCTCACTGCGATAGTAACCATGTCTCCCCCCCCCCTCACTGCAATATTAACCATGTCTCCCCCCCCCTCACTGCAATATTAACCATGTCTCCCCCCCTCACTGCAATATTAACCATTTCTCCCCCCCCCCCTCACTGCAATATTAACCATTTCTCCCCCCCCTCACTGCAATATTAACCATGTCTCCCCCCCCCCCTCACTGCAATATTAACCATGTCTCCCCCCCCCCCCTCACTGCAATATTAACCATGTCTCCCCCCCCTTACTGCAATATTAACCATGTCTCCTGTCTGTGATGTAGCTGCAGCTGTCGTTCAGGGAACGATTCCCGGACCTGAAGCTTCATTTGAGTCTGGGAGAAAGTTAGCTCTGGGCTGTGGCTGCTCCAGAAGATTGACGGTGATGGATCGTACCAGTGAGCACCTGGTCACCTGTGTGTTTACAGCTTCGCTCAGTAATAGCCCTGCCTTACAGCGTGACGCAGCGAGCAAAGGGTTAATCGCTCGCTGTGTGTTAATCTTACATTGCGATTGATTCTTCTTCATATTAGGGAATGTGGGAGCTTTTAGTTTTGGCTTTGTGGAATAGGGAAGTATAACCTCCATTTGGAAGTCCTGACCACTGGGCTGTGGGACAGAGACTGACCCCAAATGACCATTTTTAACCTTCTGCTTAACGAGAGGATTTTATAAAGATCTGTGTCCAGTTGCTGAATTCCGAGATTTGTCAGCACCGGGAATGGGTGTCCAGACAACAGTGAATCCCAGCACAATCTCTGGGTAGAGATCATCCATTCCCTCAGGGTTCCTCGACAATGGTGTTGTTGGGACAGAATAAAATCCAGCATTCTTGTTTCCTTCACAGAAACACATTCTGTTGAGCAAAGTGAAATATTTGATAACTGATCCCAGGAGCTCAATGAAACAAGGGAGGGAATCAGCTTTTCCGATATGTGGTGGGTCCAATCAGATGCTCCTTATCTGGAGGAGCGATATTCCTGATGGAGCAGAGAGCAATGTGTTCCCACCTTCACTCGTGTCAACCAATAGACCCGGTGAAAATGTCCTGTTGGTCACAACTCTGCAGCGTGAAGCTGGCAAACCGCTGGTGTGAGCGAGACATGGTCAGGACTAATATCAGGGAAACTCCTGCAGACACTGAACTCTCAGCTAGTCAGGCAGCGGCTGTGGAGAAACCCCAGATCATGTTTCAGCTCAATGCTTTGGCTCCTGACCCTGAAAGAGTAACTGGGATTCTCTCCACAGTTACTGCCTGACCGGCTCTGCATTTACAGCTCGCTGGGTTTTCTCTTGTTTCTGTCACACAATCAGGTCTGTGAGCTTCCCATTAATGGACTTTCACAGCCACAAACCTGGGGTCAAAAAGGTCTCGAATGAAGCAGTCGACTGTCCTGAGGATCTGGATTGTGGAGAGTTTGTTTCACTGAATATTCAGCTGGGAAGTGTAACATGTCGGAGTTCCTCACCATCACATGTGGGCTGATCGGTTCAGCGGGTGTTTCAATGTTATTGCATGAAGTGTGTGCTCAATAAATCTGTAACTGCTTGACCACAATGTGTGAAAGGTGTTTCTTTTGGAGAAATGTGCAGATGATCTGATTCAGAGTGAAAACCATCCTGGTCCAGATTGAAACTCATTCTGACGCTGAGACTGATGTTTGGCTTGTTTCTCTGAGTGGGATCTTTCTGTTCCTCTGGCCTCCACCCGCTTCACCTTCCTCTCTCTGCTTCACTCTGACCACGTCCACAGTCCCTGGCTCCTTCACGTGCAAGAAGTGTGTCCAGTTGCAGCTCCTGTTAGGCCGCTTGACGGCTCTGGAGCTGCGGATGGACTCACTTTGGACCATCCGTGATGCTGAGGACGTCGTGGATAGCACGTTTAGCGAGTTGGTCACACCGCAGGTGAAAGGTACTGAGGGAGATAGTAAATGGGTGACCAAAAGACAGAGCAAGAGTAGGAAGGCAGTGCAGGTGTCCTCTGCGGTCATCTCCCTGCAAAACAGATATACCGCTTTGGATACTGTTGGGGGAGATGGCTCACCAGGGGAAGGCAGCAGCAGCCAGGTTCATGGCACCGTGGCTGGCTCTGCTGCGCAGCTGGGCAGGAAGAAGAATGGCAGGGCTGTAGTGATAGGGGACTCAATTGTAAGGGGAATAGACAGGCGGTTCTGCGGACGCAATCGAGACTCCAGGATGGTATGTTGCCTCCCTGGTGCAAGGGTCAAGGATGTCTCGGAGCGGCTGCAGGACATTCTGGGGGGGGGGGGGGTAAACAGCCAGCTGTCGTGGTGCACATAGGCACCAACGATATAGGTAAAAAACGGGACGAGGTCCTACAAGCTGAATTTTGGGAGCTAGGAGTTAAACTAAAAGGTAGGACCTCAAAGGTAGTAATCTCAGGATTGCTACCAGTGCCACGAGCTAGTCAGAGTAGCAATGTCAGGATAGATAGGATGAATGAATGGCTCAGGAGATGGTGCAAGAGGGAGGGATTCAAATTTATGGGGCATTGGAACCGGTTCTGGAGGAGGGGGACCAGTACAAACCGGACGGTCTGCACCTGGGCAGGACTGGAACCGATGTCCTAGGGGGGTGTTTGCTCGGGCTGTTGGGGAGAGTTTAAACTAATGTGGCAGGGGGATGGGAACCGATGCAGGAAGTTGGAAGGTAGTAAAACAGGGACAGAAACAAAAGGCAGTAAGGGGGAAGGTGTAAGGCAGAGAAGCCATAGTCAAAAATCAAAAAGGGCGACAGCACAAGGTACAGTGACTGAGGGGAGCTCAGTGAATAGGACCAGGAATACTAAAAGGATTAAAACGGGAAGTGAAAACATTAATGGTAAGTGACGCGGCAGGTTGTTACAGGAAGATGTGGGTTCGACGGCAAGGAAAATTAGGAGAAAGGTTAAGAGGAAATATAACTTAGGAGAGATTACTGATCGAGGTGTTAAGATTCAGAACAGAGGTAAAAAAGCCAACATAAGTGTACTTTACCTGAATGCTCGTAGTATTCGGAATAAGGTAAATGAGTTGATGGCGCAAATTATCGTGAATGACTATGATTTAGTGGCCATTACTGAAACATGGTTAAGATGGTCACGACTGGGAGTTAAATATCCCAGGGTGTCAAACTATTCGGAAGGACAGAGTGGATGGTAAGGGAGGTGGTGTAGCTCTGTTATTTAAGGATGACATACGGGCAACAGTAAGGGATGACATCGGTGCTATGGAGGATAAGGTTGAATCCATTTGGGTGGAAATCAGGAATAGTAAGGCGAAAAAGTCACTGATAGGAGTAGTCTATAGGCCACCAAATAGTAACATTATGGTGGGGCAGGCAATAAACAAAGAAATAACAGATGCATGTAGAAATGGTACTGCAGTTATCATGGGGGATTTTAATCTGCATGTCGATTGGTTTAACCAGGTCGGTCAAGGCAGCCTTGAGGAGGAGTTTATAGAATGTATCCACAATAGTTTCCTAGAACAGTATTTAATGGAACCTACGAGGGAACAAGCGGTCCTAGATCTGGTCCTGTGTAATGAGACAGGATTGATTCAGGATCTCATAGTTAGGGATCCTCTCGGAAGGAGCGATCACAATATGGTGGAATTTAAAATACAGATAGAGGGTGAGAAGGTAAAATCAAGCACTAGTGTTTTGTGCTTAAACAAAGGAGATTACAATGGGATGAGAGAAGAACTAGCTAAGGTAGACTGGGAGCAAAGACTTTATGGTGAAACAGTTGAGGAACAGTGGAGAACCTTCCAAGCGATTTTTCACAGTGCTCAGCAAAGGTTTATACCAACAAAAAGGAAGGACGGTAGAAAGAGGGAAAATCGGCCGTGAATATCGAAGGAAATAGGGGAGAATATCAAATTGAAGGAAAAAGCATACAAAGTAGCAAAGATTAGTGGGAGACTAGAGGACTGGGAAATCTTTAGGGGGCAACAGAAAGCTGCTAAAAATGCTATAAAGAAGAGTAAGATAGATTATGAGAGTAAACTTGCTCAGAATATAAAAGGAGATAGTAAAAGTTTCTACAAATATATAAAACAAAAAAGAGTGGCTCAGGTAAATATTGGTCCTCTAGAGGAGGAGAAGGGAGATTTAATAATGGGAGATGAGGAAATGGCTGAGGAACTGAACAGGATTTTTGGGTCGGTCTTCACAGTGGAAGACACAAATAACATGCCAGTGACTGATGGAAATGAGGCTATGACAGGTGAGGACCTTGAGAGGATTGTTTTTTTAAAAATATATTTTATTCAAGATTTTTTGGCCAAACATAACAGTACGTAGTGTTTCTTTTACACAACAATAAAGCAATATAAATAACAGTGGCCAGTTTTAAACAAATAAATAAATAATATACAAACAGAAACAAAAACCAAACTAAATGGCAACTGCCTTGTCAAAAATAAATACTCTCCAAAGATACAATCCAACAGTCCAATATACATTACCTAAAACAAATACCTATACATATTATACATATACAATAACATCCCTGAGAGTCCGTCCGATTCCTCCCCCCACCCCCCCGGGTTGCTGCTGTTGTCTTCTTCTTTTCCAATCCCTCTATCTTTCTGTGAGGTAGTTGACGAACGGTTGCCACCGCCTGGTGAACCCCTGAGCCGAACCCCTTAGTACGAACTTAATCCGTTCTTACTTTATAAACCCTGCCATGTCGTTTATCCAGGTCTCCACGCCCGGGGGTTTGGCTTCCTTCCACATTAACAATATCCTGCGCCGGGCTACTAGGGACGCAAAGGCCAAAACATCAGCCTCTCTCGCCTCCTGCACTCCCGGCTCTTCTGCAACCCCAAATATAGCCAACCCCCAGCTTGGTTCGACCTGGACCCCCACCACCTTCGAAAGCACCTTTGCCACCCCCACCCAGAACCCCTGTAGTGCTGGACATGACCAGAACATGTGGGTGTGATTTGCTGGGCTTCTCGAGCATCTCGCACACCTATCCTCTATTCCAAAAAATTTACTGAGCCGTGCTCCAGTCACATGCGCCCTGTGTAACACCTTAAATTGTATCAGGCTTAGCCTGGCACACGAGGACGATGAGTTTACCCTACGTAGGGCATCAGCCCACAGCCCCTCCTCAATCTCCTCCCCCAGCTCTTCTTCCCATTTCCCTTTCAGCTCATCTACCATGATCTCCCCCTCGTCCCTCATTTCCCTATATATGTCCGACACCTTACCATCCCCCACCCATGTCTCTGAGATCACTCTATCCTGCACCTCCTGCGTCGGGAGCTGCGGGAATTCCCTCACCTGTTGCCTCGCAAAAGCCCTCAGTTGCATATACCGAAATGCATTCCCTTGGGGCAACTCATATTTTTCCGTCAGCGCTCCCAGACTCGCAAACGTCCCATCTACGAACAGATCTCTCAATTGTGCTACCCCTGCTCTTTGCCATGCTCCAAATCCCCCATCCATTCTCCCCGGAACAAACCTATGGTTATTTCTTATCGGGGACCGCACCGAGGCTCCCGTCTTTCCCCTATGCCGTCTCCACTGCCCCCAAATTTTCAATGTAGCCACCACCACCGGGCTTGTGGTGTATTTCTTCGGTGAGAACGGCAACGGTGCCGTCACCATAGCTTGTAGGCTAGTCCCCCTGCAGGACGCCCTCTCCAATCTCTTCCACGCCGCTCCCTCCTCTTCTCCCATCCACTTACACACCATTGAAATATTGGCAGCCCAGTAGTACTCACTTAGGCTCGGTAGTGCCAGCCCCCCCCTGTCCCTACTACGCTGCAAAAATCCCCTCCTCACTCTCGGGGTCTTCCCGGCCCACACAAAACTCATAATACTCTTCTCGATTCTTTTGAAAAAAGTCTTCGTGACCACCACCGGGAGGCACTGAAACACAAAGGAATCTCGGGAGGACCACCATTTTATCCGCCTGCACCCTCCCTGCCAGTGACAGGGACACCATGTCCCATCTCTTAAAGTCCTCCTCCATCTGTTCCACCAACCGCGTTAAATTAAGCCTATGTAATGTACCCCAATTCTTGGCTATCTGGATCCCCAAGTACCGAAAGCCCCTTGTTACCTTCAACGGCAAATCCTCTATTTCTCTGCTCTGCTCCCCTGGATGCACCACAAACAAATCACTTTTCCCCATGTTCAATTTATACCCTGAAAAATCCCCAAACTCCCCAAGTATCCGCATTATCTCTGGCATCCCCTCCGCCGGGTCCGCCACATATAGCAACAAATCATCCGCATACAGTGATACCCGGTGTTCTTCTCCTCCCCTGAGTACTCCCCTCCACTTCCTGGAACCCCTCAATGCTATGGCCGGGGGCTCAATCACCAGTGCAAACAATAACGGGGACAGAGGACATCCCTGCCTCGTCCCTCTATGGAGCCGAAAATAATCAGACCCCCGTCCATTCGTGACCACGCTCGCCATCGGGGCCCTATACAGCAACTGTACCCATCTGATATACCCATCTCTGTCATGATATTCAAACATACACATCATGATGGACACACCAACAGACAAATCAGAGCACACAACACCACAACCAATCACACACAAAGACAGGAACCATATAAAAGCACGAACACGACACCTGGTGGACAGTAGGTCTGGGGACAAGGACACGGACACGACCTGTTTTAACATCGCAAACAGGGAATCCCCACGTGCAGAGTATCAAGACAAAACTGTACAGAGAAAGCTTAAATAAAATAGCGTTGCACCATATACAACCGTGTTGGCTCATCTGTGTGTCAGAACGCCCAACACCACATGGTACAGGAGTGGATCGATACCTGCCAACTAACCTGCCATTCTGGACGTGGACCGCACCAAACAAACCGCAGCCGTTGCAAGTCGCGGGGAACATTGGTACCAATTGGAAGCTCTTCAGGCAGCGATGTGACCTGTACATCCGAGCCAACGAGAAACAGAGTGCCTCGGATGAAACGAAGATTGCACTGCTCCTCTTCTATGCAGGGCAGCACGCCCTCGACGTCTTCAACTCACTGGTGTTCGAAGAAGGGGAAAACCAATCCCAGTATGACACGGTCATCCTCAAACTGGACCAGCACTTTAATGTTGAAGTGAATGAAAGTTTTGAAAGATACCTCTTTCAGCAACGCCTGCAAGGTAAGGAGGAGCTTTTTCAACCCTTTTTGATGCACCTCCGAATTCTAGCGCAGTCCTGTGGTTACGGCAGCACCACAGAGTCCATGATCAGGGACCAGATTATTTTTGGCGTTGCCTCCAGTGGCTTACGCCAGCAGCTTCTTAAAATAAAAGGCCTCACCTTAGCGTCTGCTGTGGAAGCCTGTGTCCTCCACGAGAATGCAACCAGCCGTTTTGCCCGATTTCAGGCGTCCGAGTTGGCACGGAGGGGGTCCCCTGCCGTCGAATCGGCAAGCCAGGCCGCCCACGGCGCCGAACGCATCCAGGCCGTCGATTGCTTCCCGACCCGCGGCCCCGACGAGAGCGGCCGCTTCCCGCGCTTTTCGCGGTCTCCCGCGCTGGTGCGCGCCAAAAATAACGGCCACATCGAGGGACGCACTGCGCAGGCGCGCCCACCGCAAGATCGCACTGCGCTTGCGCAGTGGCGCAACGAACGCCGTGACGTCATGACGTGCGGCAATTGTGGAGCTGTACACTTAAAAGGGCAACGTCCTGCTAAAAACCGACAGTGCCTCAGATGTGGCAAGGTGGGCCACTATGCTGCCCACTGTCGTGCGGCTCAACACATGGATCCTGCACATCCCCGACAATCTCGCAGACAAGTCAGGACCGTCCAGCCCACGCATCAAGACTTCCAGTTGAGTGATGCAGATGACCAGGATGCCTTCCGCGTTTCCATCATCGATGTCAACAAGGTCAATGCCATCAATCCAGCCGATGAGTGGTGTGCCACCCTGACGGTCAACCCGAACTCGTCGCAAGCCCATTAGACTGGACTTATAACACCGTTCATATGTTCAAAAAGTTACACACTTCTGTATTATAACCTGTTGTTGTTTATCGTTCCAGATATCGTCTGACTGGATCACTGTTCAAGTTTTGTTTCTCGTTCGCATTCATGTTCTGTTATGGTACAACCTTGTTCATGTGACGCACCCGACATCGCCCCATGTAAATAGTTACATCATATGCACATGCTGTACACAACACACGCACACTCTTCGATGCACTCACGACACGATTATATTTATTACCACGTAGGCACATATCTTTGTAAAAAGGGGGGGATGTCATGATATTCAAACACACACATCATGATGGACACACCAACAGACAAATCAGAACACACAACACCACAACCAATCACACACAAAGACAGGAACCATATAAAAGCACAAACACGACACCTGGTGGACAGTAGGTCTGGGGACAAGGACACGGACACGACATGTTTTAACATCACAAACAGGGAATCCCCACGTGCAGAGTATCAAGACAAAACTGTACATAGAAAGTTTAAATAAAATAGCGTTGTACCATATACAACTGTGTTGGCTCATCTGTGTGTCAGAACGCCCAACACCACAATCTCCAAAGCCAAATCTCCTCAGCACCTCCCACAAATAATCCCACTCCACTCTATCAAATGCTTTCTCGGCATCCATCGCCACCACTATCTCCGCTTCCCCCTCTGGTGGGGGCATCATCATTACCCCTAGCAGCCTCCGTATATTTGTACTCAGCTGTCTCCCCTTCACAAACCCAGTTTGGTCCTCATGGACCACCCCCGGGACACAATCCTCTATCCTCGTCGCCATTACCTTGGCCAGAATCTTAGCGTCCACATTCAGGAGGGAAATAGGCCTATAAGACCCGCATTGCAGCGGGTCTTTTTCCTTCTTTAGGAGGAGCGATATCGTTGCCTCTGACATCGTCGGGGGCAGCTGCCCCCTTTCCCTCGCCTCATTAAAGGTTCTCATCAGTAGCGAGGCCAGCAAGTCCATATATTTCCGATAGAATTCAACTGGGAATCCGTCTGGTCCCGGGGCCTTCCCCGCCTGCATGCTCCCAATCCCTTTCACTACTTCCCCTGTCTCAATCTGTGCTCCCAGTCCCGCCCTCTCCTGCTCCTCCACCTTAGGAAATTCCAGCTGATCCAGAAAGCACATCATTCTCGCCTTCCCATCTGGGGGCTGAGCTTCATATAATCTTTCATAAAATGCCTTGAACACCCCATTCACTCTCTCCGCTCCATCCCTCCCTCCTCATCTCTCACCCCCCCTATCTCCCTCGCTGCTCCCCTTTTCCTCAGTTGGTGGGCCAGCAACCTGCTCGCCTTCTCCCCATATTCGTACTGTACACCCTGTGCCTTCCTCCATTGTGCCTCTGCATTACCCGTAGTCAACAAGTCAAATTCTACATATAGCCTTTGCCTTTCCCTGTACAGTCCCTCCTCCGGTGCCTCCGCATATTGCCTGTCCACCCTCAGAAGTTCTTTCAACAACTGCTCCCTTTCCCTACCCTCCTGCTTTCCTTTATGTGCCCTAATAGATATCAGCTCCCCTCTAACCACTGCCTTCAGCGCCTCCCAGACCACTCCCACCTGGACCTCCCCATTATCATTGAGTTCGAAGTACCTTTCAATACACCCCCTCCCCCTTAAACATACCCCCTCATCTGCCAATAATCCCATGTCCATTCTCCAGGGTGGACTCTGTTCTTTTTCCTCCCCTATCTTCAGGTCCACCCAATGTGGAGCGTGATCCGAAATAGCTATAGCCGTGTACTCCGTCCCTGTCACCTTCGGGATCAGTGCCCTTCCCAAAACAAAAAAGTCTATCCGTGAATAAACTTTGTGGACATAGGAGAAAAACGAAAACTCCTTACTCCTAGGTCTACTAAATCTCCAGGGGTCTACTCCTCCCATCTGCTCCATAAAGTCCTTAAGCACCCTAGCTGCAGCCGGCCTCCTTCCGGTCCTGGACCTCGATCTGTCCAGCCCTGGGTCCAGCACCGTATTAAAATCTCCCCCCATTACCAACTTCCCCACCTCTAGGTCCGGGATACATCCTAACATACGCCTCATAAAGTAGACATCATCCCAGTTCGGGGCATACACGTTCACTAAGACCACCGCCTCCCCTTGCAATTTACCACTCACCATCACGTATCTGCCCCCACTATCCGCCACTATGGTCTTTGCCTCAAACATTACCCGCTTCCCCACTAGTATAGCCACCCCCCTGTTTTTTGCATCTAGCCCCGAATGAAACACCTGCCCCACCCATCCTTTGCGTAGTCTGACCTGGTCTATCAGTTTCAGATGCGTCTCCTGCAGCATAACCACATCTGCCTTAAGTTTCTTTAGGTGTGCAAGTACCCGTGCCCTCTTTATCGGCCCATTCAGCCCTCTCACATTCCACGTGATCAGCCAGGTTGGGGGGCTCTTTACCCCCCCCCCCCCTTGTCGATTATCCATCTCCTTTTTCAATCCAGCTCCTCACCGGGTTCCCACGTAGCCGTATCTCCCCCCAATGGCGCCCTCCCGCCCCGACCACCCCACCCCATACCAGCTCCCCCTTCTCCCCAGCAGCAGCAACCCAGTTAACCCCCCCCCCGCCCCCCGCTAAATCCCTCACTAGCGTAATTACACCATGTTGCTCCCAGAAGTCAGCAAACTCTGGCCGACCTCGGCTTCCCCCCTGTGACCTCGGCTCCCACTGTGCGAGGCCCCCTCCTTCCTGCTTCCCTGTTCCCGCCATGATTACCATAGCGCGGGAACAAAGCCCGCGCTTCCCATTTGGCCCCGCCCCCAATGGCCGGCGCCCCCAGCTCCTCATCCTCCCTCCCCCCCTCCCTCACGACACGGGGAAGAGAGAAAAGTTACAGGGTCGCAGGATTAACAACTTGGGAAATCATCTCTTCCCCCTTTTCCCCCTCTTCACCCCACATATTCGCCCCACCACTTTGTCCCAAACGTTCTTTTCTAGCCCGCTTATTCCAGTTTCTCCTCGACAATAAACGTCCACGCCTCTTCTGCCGTCTCAAAGTAGTGGTGTTTCCCTTGATGTGTGACCCACAGTCTTGCCGGCTGCAGAATTCCAAATTTAACCTTCCTTTTGTGCAGCACCGCCTTGGCCCGATTAAAGCTTGCCCTCCTTCTCGCCACCTCCGCACTTCAATCTTGATATACGCGGATCACCGCGTTCTCCCACCTACTGCTCCGAGTTTTCTTTGCCCATCTGAGGACCATCTCTCTGTCCTTATATCGGAGAAATCTCACCACTATGGCTCGAGGAATTTCTCCAGCCCTCGGTCTTCGCGCCATAACTCGATAGGCTCCCTCCACCTCCAACGGGCCCGTCGGGGCCTCCGATCCCATTAACGAGTGCAGCATCGTGCTCACATATGCCCCAACGCCCGCCCCTTCTGCACCTTTGGGAAGACCAAGAATCCTTAAATTCTTCCTCCTCGCATTATTCTCCAGCACCTCCAGCCTTTCCACACACCTTTTGTGTTGTGCCTCGTGCATCTCTGTCTTCACCACCAGGCCCTGTATGTCGTCCTCATTCTCAGCAGCCTTTGCCTTCACGACCAGAAGCTCCTGTTCCTGGGTCTTTTGCTCCTCCTTTAGCCCTTCAATCGCCTGTAATATCGGGGCCAACAGCTCCTTCTTCAACTCCTTTTTAAGTTCTTCCACGCAACGCCGCAGGAACTCGTGTTGGTCAGGGCCCCATATTACACTGCCTCCTTCCGACGCCATCTTGCTTTGTGCCTGCCTTCCTGGCCGCTGCTCTAGAGGATCCACCGCAATCCGGCTCCTTCCTCTCCTTTTTCCATCCGTGTCCAGGGGGGATTCCCTTCTGGTTTACCGCACAGTGTTTTTAGCCGTTAAAATTGCCGTTGGGGCTCCTATTAAGAGCCCAAAAGGCCTTTCCACCGGGAGCTGCCGAAACGTACGACTTAGCTGGTCATCGCCCCACCCGGAACCTTGAGAGGATTGTTATCACCAAGGAGGTAGTGATGGGCAAGCTAATGGGGCTAAAGGTAGACAAGTCTCCTGGCCCTGAATGAATGCATCCCAGAGTGCTAAAAGAGATGGCTAGGGAAATTGCAAAGGCACTAGTGATAATTTACCAAAATTCACTAGACTTTGGGGTGGTCCCGGCGGATTGGAAATTAGCAAACGTGACACCACTGTTTAATAAAGGAGGTAGGCAGAAAGCGGGTAATTATAGGCCAGTGAGCTTAACTTCGGTAGTAGGGAAGATGCTGGAATCTGTCATCAAGGAAGAAATATCTGGATGGAAATTGTCCCATTGGGCAGATGCAGCATAGGTTCATAAAGGGCAGATTGTGCCTAACTAATTTAGTGGAATTTTTTGAGGACTTTACCAGTGCGGTAGATAATGGGGAGCCAATGGATGTGGTATGTCTGGATTTCCAGAAAGCCTTTGACAAGGTGCCACACAAAAGGTTGCTGCATAAGATAAAGATGCATGGCATTGAGGGGAAAGCATGGATAGAGGATTGGTTAATTAATAGAAAGCAAAGAGTGGGGATTAATGGGTATTTCTCTGGTTGGCAATCAGTAGCTAGTGGTGTCCCTCAGGGATCAGTGTTGGGCCCACAACTCTTCACAATTTACATAGATGATTTGGAGTTGGGGAGCAAGGGCAATGTGTCCAAGTTTTCAGATGACACTAGGATAAGTGGTAAAGCAAAAAGTGCAGAGGATACTG
Source organism: Scyliorhinus torazame (assembly GCF_047496885.1). Classification (NCBI taxonomy): domain Eukaryota; kingdom Metazoa; phylum Chordata; class Chondrichthyes; order Carcharhiniformes; family Scyliorhinidae; genus Scyliorhinus; species Scyliorhinus torazame. The sequence goes on along the minus strand of NW_027308545.1, from coordinate 49,936 downwards.
GAAGTCTGCAGAGGGATTTGGATAGGCTAAGTGAATGGGCTAGGGTCTGGCAGATGGAATACAATGTTGACAAATGTGAGGTTATACATTTTGGTAGGAATAACAGCAAAAGGGATTATTAGTTAAATGATAAAATATTAAAACATGCTGCTGTGGAGAGAGACCTGGGTGTGCTAGTGCATGAGTCGCAAAAAGTTGGTTTACAGGTGCAACAGGTGATTAAGAAGGCAAATGGAATTTTTACTTCATTGCTAGAGGGATGGAGTTTAAGACTAGGGAGGTTCTGCTGCAATTGTATAAGGTGTTAGTGAGGCCACACCTGGAGTATTGTGTTCAGTTTTGGTCTCCTTACTTGAGAAAGGACGTACTGGCACTGGAGGGTGTGAAGAGGAGATTCACGAGGTTAATCCCAGAGCTGAAGTTGGATTACGAGGAGAGGTTGAGTAGACTGGGCCTGTACTCGTTGGAATTTAGAAGGATGAGGGGGGACCTTATAGAAACATATAAAATTATGAAGGGAATAGATAGGATAGATGCGGGCAGGTTGTTTCCACTGGCGGATGAAAGCAGAACAAGGGGGCATACCTTCAAAATAAGGGGAAGTAGATTTAAGACTGAGTTTAGGAGGAACTTCTTCACCTAAAGGGTTGTGAATCTATGGAATTCCTTGCCCAGTGAAGCAGTTGAGGATCCTTCATTAAATGTTTTTAAGATAAAGATAGATAATTTTTTGAAGAATAAAGGGATTAAGGGTTATGGTGTTCGGGCCGGAAAGTGGAGCTGAGTCCACAAAAGATCAGCCATGATCTCATTGAATGGCGGAGCAGGCTCGAGGGGCCCGATGGCCGACTCCTGCTCCTAGTTCTTATATTGCAGGTTTTCTGCTGATGAAAGCTCGCTGTTCACAATACCGAATAAGACAAGGGATAGGAGCAGGAGACCAATCGGCCCCTCGAGCCTGTTCTACCATTCAAAGCCATCATGGGTGACCTTGGGCTTCATCTCCACTTTCCCGGCCACTCCCCACATCCCGAATTCCCCGAGACCAACAACCTGCCTCTCCCAGCCTGAAATATATTCCGCGATGGAGCTTCCGCACCCTCTGCAGTGAGAACTCCAAACATTCCCAACCCTTTGAGTGAAGAACTTTCTCCTCATCTCAGTCCTCAGTGATCCTGAGACTGTGTCCCGTGGTTTAGATTCCCGGGCCAATGGACACAAACCCTCCGTGTCCCCCCGTCACAGCTCCTCGGAATCTTGTATCTTTCCCTCTCTGAACTCGAGAGAAGATCGACACAACTTTACTCAGCCTCTCATCCCAGGGACCAATCTACTCAACCTTCACTGTTCCACCTCCAATACAACTAAACCCTTCCTTAAATATGGAGACTGAGGCCGGGATTTCCCCAGAATGTGGCCGAGTGCGATAGTGGACAGGAAAAGCAGCGTTTACCCCACTCATAGAAACACGGGGCGGGATTCTCCGTTGCCTGATGCTGAAATCGGGAAACACGATTGGGCGGAGAATAGTTTCCGACCCGAAATCGTGGGGGGCGCCGTTTCGGGGGATTTGACACCAAATCACAATTCTCCGTCACCTCGACACGGAAAGCGGGGCCAACATCGCCACGGTCTCCTGACAGCTGTGCCGCTGGCCGGGGGCTTCTGCCAGGGCAGGGGGGAGTAGCGGGGGGGGGGGGGAGTAGCGGGGGGGGGGGGGTGGCCAGCTGGGCTGTGGGATGGGGGTGGACGGGCACCAAACTCCATTGCCGCGGCTGGCAAGGCAGCCATGCAGCTGCGCATGCCGCTGACAGCCCCACTGGGAACTTAGTGCCCCCAAGCCACCCCCTAGGTGCCCTCTGGCCCCAGACAACCCAACAGCTGGATGGGCTCCAGCACAACCAGTGCCATCTTGTTGGCTGGGATGGTGTGTGTGGGGAGTGTAATGTGTACAGGCAGCTGCAGCTTGTCAGCCTCCCGAGTGTCAATCACGGACCCGGTCAATCCTGCACCGTTTCCCATTGGGATCGATTGTGTTCCACGTGACGCCGGTTCGAACCCCTCCACAGTCGCTGGATCGGTCCAGGGTCAGCGACAGTTTGGATGTTGTGAAAGTTCACGAATCCTGACCCGACGTCAGCTCTTCGTCTCAGAAACGGAAAATCCAGCCCATAGAATTCCTACGATGCAGAAGGAGGCCATTCAGCCCATCGAGTCTGCAGAATCACAGAATAACACAGCACAGAGGGCCCTTCGGCCCATCGAGTCTGCACCGACACGAGAAACGCCCGACCTGCCGACCCAGTCCCATTCCCAGCACTTGGCCCCGGGCCTGGAATGTTGGGACGCGTTAACTGCTGATCCAGGTACTTTTTAAAGGATGCGAGGCGACCCGCCTCTCCCCCCCTCCCAGGCCGTGCGTTCCAGACCCTCACCACCCTCTGGGGAAAAAGCTTTTCCCTCAAATCCCCCCTAAACCTCCCGCCCCTCACCTGGAGCTTGTGTCCCCCTCGTAACCGACCCTTCAACTCAGGGGAAGAGCTGCTCCCTCTCCACCCTGTCCATGCCCCTCAGAATCTTGTCCACCTCGATCAGGCCACCCCTCAGTCTTCTCTCCTCCAGCGAAAACAACCCCAGCCGATCGAAACTCTCTTCATAACTGAAATGTTCCATCCCAGGCAACTTGAAAATGTTTCCACGGGATGTGGGGGTCGCTGCTCAGCATTTATTGCCCGTCCCTAATTGCCCTTCAGAAGCTGGGGGTGAGCTGCCTTCTTGAACCGCTGCAGTCTCTGAGGTGCAGGTACATCCACTGTGCTGTTAGGGAGGGAATTGCAGGATGTTGCTCCAGCGACTGTGAAGGAACGGCGATATATTTCCAAGTCGGGATGGTGAGTGACAGAACATTGTGCAGTCATCCGCAAACATCCCCACTTCTGACCTGATGGAAGGGAGGTGACTGAGGAAGCAGCTGGAGGTGGCTGGGCCGAGGACACCACCCTGAGCAACTCCTGCAGTGATGTCCTGGAGCTGAGATGATTGACCTCCAACCACCACAACCATCTTCCTTTGTGCCGGGTCTGACTCCAACCAGGGGAGAGTTTTCCCCGGATTCCCATTTAGCTCGGGCTCCGTGATGTCATACTCGGTCAAATGCTGCTTTGATGTCTAGGGCAGTCACTCTCACCTCACCTCTGACATTCACCTCTTTGTCCATGTTTGAACCGAGGCTGTAATGGGGTCAGGAGCTGAGTGACCCTGGCAGATCCCAAACTGAGTGTCTGTGAGCAGGTTATAGCTGAGTAAGTGCTGCTGGATAGTAATCTCGGACCACGTTCCACACCACGTGGATAGTAATCTCAACCACGCTCCACACCCCGTGGATAGTAATCTCAACCACGCTCCACACCACGTGTATACTAATCTCGGACCACGCTCCACACCACGGGGATAGTAATCTCGGACCACGCTCCACACCACGTGTATAGTAATCTGGGACCACGCTCCACACCACGGGGATAGTAATCTCGGACCACGCTCCACACCACGTGGATAGTAATCTCAACCACGCTCCACACCACGTGTATAGTAATCTCGGACCACGCTCCACACCACGTGGATAGTAATCTCGGACCACTCTCCACACCACGTGAATAGTAATCTCAGACAACGCTCCACACCACGTGGATAGTAATCTCGGACCACGCTCCACACCACGGGGATAGTAATCTCGGACCACGCTCCACACCACGGGGATAGTAATCTCGGACCACGCGCCACACCATGTGGATAGTAATCTCGGACCACGCTCCCCACCACGGGGATAGTAATCTCGGACCACGCACCACACCACGTGGACAGTAATCACGGACCACGCTCCACACTCCGTGGATAGTAATCTTCTTGAAGAAAGGGACCACATTTGCTATCCTCCAGTCCTCTGGCACTATTCCTGTAGCCAATGATGACATAAAAATCAAAGCCAAAGGCCCAGCAATCTCTTCCCTGGCTTCCCAGAGAATCCTAGGATAAATCCCATCAGGCCCCGGGGACTTATCTATTTTCAGCCTGTCCAGAATTGCCAACACCTCTTCCCTACGTACCTCAATGCCATCTATTCTAATAGCCTGGGTCTCAGCATTGTCCTCCACAACATTATCTTTTATCTTTTTCCTGAGTGAATACTGACGAAAAATATTCATTTAGTATCTCGCCTGTCTCTTCAGACCCCACACACAACTTTCCATCCCTGTCCTTGACTGGCCCTACTCTTACCCTAGTCATTCTTTTATTCCTGACATAACTATAGAAAGCTTTTGTGTTTTCCTTGATCCTACCTGACAAATACTTCTCATGTCCCCTCCTTGCTCGTCTTAGCTCTCTCTTTAGATCCTTCCTCGCTACCTTGTAACTATCAAGCGCCCCAACTGAAACTTCACTCCTCATCTTCACATAGGCCTCCTTCTTCCTCTTAACAAGAGATTCCACTTCTTTGGTAAACCACGGTTCCCTCGCTCGACGCCTTCCTCCCTGCCTGACCGGTACGTACTTATCAAGAACACGTAGTAGCTGTTCCTTAAACAAGCTCCACATATCCAGTGTGCCCAACACTTGCAGCCTACTAACCCCGGCAACTATAGACCGGTGAGCCTCATGTCTGTTGTGGGTAAAGTCTTGGAGGGGATTATAAGAGACAAGATTTATAATCATCTAGATAGGAATAATATGATTAGGGATAGTCAGCATGGCTTTGTGAAGGGTAGGTCATGCCTCACAAACCTTATCGAGTTCTTTGAGAAGGTGACTGAACAGGTAGACGAGGGTAGAGCAGTTGATGTGGTGTATATGGATTTCAGCAAAGCGTTTGATAAGGTTCCCCACGGTAGGCTATTGCAGAAAATACGGAGGCTGGGGATTGAAGGTGATTTAGAGATGTGGATCAGAAATTGGCTAGCTGAAAGAAGACAGAGGGTGGTGGTTGATGGGAAATGTTCAGAATGGAGTTCAGTTACAAGTGGCGTACCACAAGGATCTGTTCTGGGGCTGTTGCTGTTTGTCATTTTTATCAATGACCTAGAGGAGGGCGCAGAAGGGTGGGTGAGTAAATTTGCAGACGATACTAAAGTCGGTGGTGTTGTCGACAGTGCGGAAGGATGTAGCAGGTTACAGAGGGACATAGATAAGCTGCAGAGCTGGGCTGAGAGGTGGCAAATGGAGTTTAATGTAGAGAAGTGTGAGGTGATTCACTTTGGAAGGAATAACAGGAATGCGGAATATTTAGCTAATGGTAAAATTCTTGGAAGTGTGGATGAGCAGAGAGATCTCGGTGTCCATGTACATAGATCCCTGAAAGTTGCCACCCAGGTTGATAGGGTTGTGAAGAAGGCCTATGGAGTGTTGGCCTTTATTGGTAGAGGGATTGAGTTCCAGAGTCATGAGGTCATGTTGCAGCTGTACAAAACTCTGGTACGGCCGCATTTGGAGTATTGCGTACAGTTCTGGTCACCGCATTATAGGAGGGATGTGGAAGCTTTGGAGCGGGTGCAGAGGAGATTTACCAGGATGTTGCCTGGTATGGAGGGAAAATCTTATGAGGAAAGACTGATGGACTTGAGGTTGTTTTCGTTGGAGAGAAGAAGGTTAAGAGGAGACTTAATAGAGGCATACAAAATGATCAGGGGGTTAGATAGGGTGGACAGTGAGAGCCTTCTCCTGCGGATGGAAATGGCTAGCATGAGGGGACATAGCCTTAAACTGAGGGGTAATAGATATAGGACAGAGGTCAGAGGTAGGTTCTTTACGCAGAGAGTGGTCAGGCCGTGGAATGCCCTACCTGCAATAGTAGTGAACTCGCATTGAGGGCATTTAAAAGTTTATTGGATTAGCATATGGATGATAATGGCATAGTGTAAGTTAGATGGCTTTTGTTTTTTGACTTCCCATGTCGGTGCAACATCGTGGGCCGAAGGGCCTGTACTGTGCTGTATTGTTCTATGTTCCATGTTCTATGATATCCCTAAAGCTTTCTATAGATATGTCAGGAGTAAAAGAATGACAAGGGTAAGAGTAGGACCAGTCAAGGACAGTAGTGGGAAGTTGTGTGTGGAATCCGAGGAGATAGGAGAGGTGCAAAATGAATATTTTTTGTCAGTATTCACACAGGAAAAAGACAATGTTCTCAAGGAGAATACTGAGATTCAGGCTACTAGACTAGAAGGGCTTGAGGTTCATAAGGAGGTGTTAGCAATTCTGGAAAGTGTGAAAATAGATAAGTCCCCTGGGTCGGATGGGATTTATCCTAGGATTCTCTGGGAAGCTAGGGAGGAGATTGCTGAGCCTTTGGCTTTGATCTTTAAGTCATCTTTGTCTACAGGAATAGTGCCAGAAGACTGGAGGATAGCAAATGTTGTCCCCTTGTTCAAGAAGGGGAGTAGAGACAACCCCGGTAACTATAGACCAGTGAGCCTTACTTCTGTCTGACTTACAGGTCGGCGCAACATCGAGGGCCGAAGGGCCTGTACTGCGCTGTAATGTTCTATGTTCTATGTTCTTTGTGCCCTGTTATTACAGACAAAATATACCCCAATATAAGGAGTGAAACGGCAATGTCTTCTGAGAACCATAGATCTGAAAATGTGGAATTACTCGTGAGATTCAGTCAGCCTGTCAATGAGGAGGAATGAATAAGTCTCTGCGATGGGAATGAATTACATTTGTAAACTGAACTTACATCAAAATAATGGGAACAATTACTATATCCCAACCTAACCCCTTCTGGGTGATTGCTAACCAGGCTTATGGATCCATTCGGAATAACAGTAGGCAGGAGGTGAATTTGGAAAGGGTGTTTGTTTGCGTCATATTTATGTTGATACCATTCTCTAAAAGTATTCCATGCATAACCTGCAGATTCCCAATGTTGGACGTAATCAGTAAAATTAATTTGCCATTCGGAGTTCCAACATGTCTGCTCCTGCACGGATATGGGAAGAGCGTCTGCACTCTGAGAAACATACCAGGCAGCAGTTTCTGAAACGCTAAAAGGAAGGGGAATGAAAGGGATACCTCCCTCTGAGTGGGTAGGGATTGCAGTACATTCCCAGCACCCGGAAATATTAAACCTTTCAGCATAAATGTCAGACATTTGAAGAAAAGAATTGTCATGTAACCGTTTAGTCAGGCCTGCTAAGCAGACCATGCAACTGAAAATCAATAATGTGGCAAACACTTTTACGGATAATTATTCTGATGCGCTTCACATGCGACGTGTGAATCCAGTTTTTCTTTCCTTGGAGTCTCACGGCCAATTGTGTAGTCGGAAGAATTTGGTAGGGACCCTCCCACTTGGCCCCGAGAGGGTCCCTTTGCAATTTCTTTCAATAATCCGCTTCGCCAGGCACTATATTATGTCCACCTTCCAAAAGATCGCCCCAGCTGCAGAAACCTGTTCAGAAGCAGAACTAACAGCATTTGTTAGATTTTGACAATAACTAAGTCATGCATCACTCATTAAATGACAGTCTGCCTTTCGTAAGTCAATAGTTCCTGGCAGGGACATGGGTTTGCCTGTGATGACCTCAACTGGGCTTAGGCCTGTTGTTCTGTTTGAGGTTGCTCTCATACTGCACAGTACGAGGGGCAAAGCTTAAATCCAAATCATGCCTTCTTGGCTGTATTTGCACAGTCGTTCTTTTAAAGTCCGGTTCATGCCTTCCACTAGTCCGGATGATTCTGGATGATAAGGACAATGCAAATTCCAATCAATGTTCAGTAATCTGCACACCTCCTGGCATACAGCACCCGTAAAGTGGGTTCCATTATCTGAATCAATGCTAGCTGGTACTCCCCATCTGGGAATATAATCTTTGCATAGGACTTTGGCTATATTGGTGGAAGTAGCCTTTCTGGCTGGAGCAGCTTCTACCCATCTATAAAATGTATCTACTAGCACCAGGACCTCAGTGTATCTTTGGAACGGAGGAAGGGAGATGTAATCGACCTGTATGTGCTGAAATAGTCCTGGAGGGGCAGGAGCTCTTAGTGGAGGCATCTTTGTGACAGGTCCTAAGTTGTTCTTTTGACATATAACACGGCGGTCTGATACCAATTGTGCATGTTTTTTGAATCCTTTGCCACACCAACTCCTGTGGAATCGATCCATCATCTGTTGAGGGGCTAAATGCCCCCAGGAATGGATTTGTTGTGCCAGGAATGGCACTGCTGATCCAAGACGAGGCCTGCTGTATGCATCACAGCTCAACATGTGGCTTCCATGGCTGTGAGGCAGCTGCCATATGCCAGTGCAACATTGTTGAGTTTGGCAGAGTAAATATCCGACAGGTCTTAACTGGTCACCATGTTCTTGGGATGGTGCTGCTGTCATGTAGCTGTCTTTAGCTGGTTTAGCTCACTGGGCTAAATCGCTGGCTTTTAAAGCAGACCAAGGCAGGCCTCCCGTACCAGCCTCCCCGAACAGGCGCCGGAATGTGGCGACTAGGGGCTTTTCACAGTAACTTCATTGAAGCCTACTCGTGACAAGAAGCGATTTTCATTTCATTTCATTTTCATTTCATTTCATTTCATTTCATTTCTCATGAACAAACGTAGTGAAAGATCTTCTATTGTGTTGTAGCCACCTAAAATGGCTGATTCCCGATTAATTTGGCCAAAACCCGATGTAAAATGGCTCACCGAAAAGGCTGATGGGAAAAGCAGCCAACAGGACACAAACGGACAGCTGCAGACAGAATAGCGTATTCGGCTCTGGGGAAGTCGGCCCAGACCGATACCTGCGACCATTAGCAGCACATCAACCCAGACATCTGCAGTTTAATCGGCTATCCCCGGGAACAATTGCAACATATTAGCAATTGAATGCCGGGCCAGACCTCTCGGCGCCAGCAGTGGCCGAAACAAAGACAGGTGAACGACCACCCCCCCGATCAAGGAATCGCCCCATTATTGGGGCATATCGAACCCAGTGATTGGGAACAAGTCCAATCACTTGGGACCAGGGTCAAGGTCCGCCCCAAGAGGCGGGAGGCCCCTGGGAACTATAAGAGTAAGGGGCCAAGTTCAGATCGGCCCTTCTCTCCCTTCTTCTCCTCGCAACCTTCGCAAGAACCATCAACAAGAAACCGTAAGTTTGGCTCCAGCGATCGCTACCCGATAGAGACTCCTAGCCATCGCCCTGTATCAGCCTTTTGAATCCCGCAGGCCAGACCCAATTCGATAGGCCATTCGTTCCCTGACCTGGTGGGCCATTTCCAAAGTTAAGTATTGGCCAGTAGTGGTAGGTAGTAGTCTAGAAAGTAGGATTATTGTGTAAGTATTTATTTCTGTATATAGTAAATGACCGTTGATTTTAATCTTACAAAGCGGTGTGCTGACTTATTAATCATAACTCGAGCTTGAACCACGTGGCGGTATCAGAAAGATACCTGGCGACTCGTGAGCAAAGGTGACAGAATTAGTGCTAATAAAACGAAGGCTAATAAGAGCAACATTTTGGCGACATCCTGACGGGACCCGATCTAGAACCACTCTGGGAGAACCCAAGAAATTTGAATAGAATCCAATTGGAAACAACAAAAAAAACCCCACAAGTGTTCAAGCGGTTCTGGTTAATAATTCACAATTCGGAAGTGTGTGCATGCATGCGAAACTAACAGGGCTATAAGGTAAAACTGATAGATTTTTGTTGCGTCAAAACTGTCGGAAGTCTGTATTTTCGGAAATTAGCGCAAGCCGTACCCGCATCTACGACACCACCTTAGCCCCCTGTTCCAAATTTAACCGAAGCAAGCAGATAGGAGAGATAGCAGCAATTGGCAGCAAAGGATGAAGAGGTGGCTGACCCCAAACGGGGTCACCAGTCTTGTCTGGCGCATTTAAGCAGTTTCCAATCCCAGTACAAAAAGGCTTATCAGGACACGCAGCGTGCAGTCCTGGTAAAGAAAGAGACAGAGAAGCAGGTAGAGACGCTACAGAAACAATGTAGTGATCTCCAGGCAGCCTTGAGAGCGCTCCACGCTGCAACCATAGAACAAAGACAGAGCACCTTAGACCATGCGAAGTGCCGGAAGCAAATTGCAGACCTGTAATCACTGCTTTCTGTCCAAAAGGGATTCCAAGAAACCTTTGGGGAAAGTTTAGAACAGGGAGACGGCCCTGATTGGGAAGAATTGCAGGAAACAGCGCAGAGATATGTTCAGGGAACATGTGCGCAGGGAAAGCCCCAAAGGAGAAAAGCACCCCCACCCCCCACACAGCAGGTAGTTCAGGCTCCGATGAACCCTGTAACAACCCACCGCACAGCCACATCAGAAGAGGCGGAATTCCTATATTCCATCCCCCTCATAGTGACCCAATTACGGGACACGTGTGCGAAAATCCCACCGTTCCTCCCCGCTTCAGACCCACACCATTTCTTTGCCACCGTCAAACACCAGGTGACCATGTACGGCCTGGATGAGCGAGAGCATGTAAAGCTCATGATTCTAAGCTTAGACCCATCGGTAGCAGCAGCCCTTCCCGACCCACAGAACGTAGGAGGAGGCACCCTTGCAGAAATGCATACCGCGATCCTGGATGCGATCGGGTATAACCGGGGTGACCCCGTAGATGGCCTAAATAAGTGCAGGCAGAAGAAGTCTGAACACCCCACAGCAAACAACAAAGAACAAAGAAATGTACAGCACAGGAACAGGCCCTTCGGCCCTCCAAGCCCGTGCCAACCATGCTGCCCGACTAAACTACAATCTTCTACACTTCCTGGGTCCGTATCCCTCTATTCCCATCCTATTCATGTATTTGTCAAGATGCCCCTTAAATGTCACTATCGTCCCTGCTTCCACCACCTCCTCCGGTAGCGAGTTCCAGGCACCCACTACCCTCTGCGTAAAAAACTTGCCTCGTACATCTACTCTAAACCTTGCCCCTCTCACCTTAAACCTATGCCCCCTAGTAATTGCCCCCTCTAACCTGGGGAAAAGCCTCTGACTATCCACTCTGTCTATGCCCCTCATAATTTTGTAGACCTCTATCAGGTCTCCCCTCAACCTCCTTCATTCCAGTGAGAACAAACCAAGTTTATTCAACCGCTCCTCATAGCTAATGCCCTCCCTACCAGGCAACATTCTGGTAAATCTCTTCTGCACCCTCTCTAAAGCCTCCACATCCTTCTGGCAGTGTGGCGACCAGAATTGAACACTATACTCCAAGTGTGGCCTAACTAAGGTTCTATACAGCTGCAACATGACTTGCCAATTCTTATACTCAATGCCCCGGCCAATGAAGGCAAGCATGCCGTATGCCTTCTTGACTACCTTCTCCACCTGTGTTGCCCCTTTCAATGACAGCGTTTGCAGGATGCATATGGATTCACTTTGAAGCCATTTTCGGAAACATAGACCGTGCCCATTTGTCCGCAGACAATATGGCCAAATGGACCCGCACCCTTATCTCCCATGCCACAGAAGCAGGACAGAATGCCTGTAGTAGTTATGATCCCTCGGAGGAGGCTCATAACGAGAAGTGGGTGATTAAAAGATTGTCCCGCGTTTGGGAACAGTCTGCTCACAATCGACCCGCCGCTAAAACCACCGAGGAAAAGCAAGCCGCCGCAGACATGCAGGCAGTAAAAGCCACACCTCACAACCCCGCCTGGGTAAATGAGGGAAAGAACAGCCCCCCAACAAAACCGCAAGAATGCTACAATTGTGGACAGTTGGGACATTTTGCCAAAGAGTGCAATGCCCCTAAAAAGCCAACGAGAGCCCAACAGACAGGCACTCTCAGTAAAAAAAAGGCAGAGCCCATACATAGTGTTAGTGCCCGTTCGGATCAGACGGACTTGACCGGAACGGACTGACGGTGTACAGGCTCCCCCAGTTGGGTCTGCGATACCCTTTGGGATAGGACAGGACGACCCGTAGTCGCAGCGAAAATTCGGGGACAGCCTATCGAGTTTCTTTGGGACACAGGAGGGTCCCGCACCACCTTAAATTCCTCCACCCTTGGTCAGGACATGTGGCCCACCACAGCCACTATCACCCTCAGCGGCTTCACAGGCCACTCACAGCAGGGACACAGCCCCTGTACCCATCCAAATAGGAAACATTACCACAAAACAACCCGTAGTGTTAGTCGACCTGCCCCACACAGCAGAACACATTCTGGGAATCGACTTTATGAATTCCCACCACCTATCCTTCGATCCAGTCAACCAGTGTGTCTGGAAGATGGCAAAATCCGCTAGAGCCCCCGCAACGCTCAACATAGGGGACTGAATGAACAAAATTAGCGCAGTGGGCGAGTTTTGGTTCAACCCCACCACACTCAGCATGGACCGGCAGGTTAGGGCAGTCCTGCAAAAGAACAGGGCAGCATTCGCGACCCACAAACACGACTGTGGACGGATGACTGGCTCCGTACAAATAACAGGACCGGAGCCTAGACCCCCAAAACAGTACGGATTCCCCCTAGAAGCAGAGGGAGAAATCCTTAAGGTTATAGAGAGCTTATTAGAGCAGGGCGTACTAAGATCGGTAGCCTCAACTAATAATGCCCCGATTTGACCAGTGAGAAAGCCCGACGGATCATGGGGCTTGACCATTGATTACCGGGAACTCAATAACGTCACCCCCGCAGCAGCCCCCACCGTAGCAACAAGTCCCGAGACCATGCTCAAACAGGGACTCCATGCCCGATATTTCACGGTTTTGGACGTCAGTAATGGATTCTGGTCCATTCCATTGGCAAAGGCGTGCCAGTATAAATTTTCATTCACTTTCCGAGCGCAGCAGTACACGTGGACATGCCTGCCTCACGGCTTCCACAACTCCCCCTCCATTTTCCACCGACAGCTGGCAAATGGTTTAGCTAAATTGTCTCGCCCCGAATGTCTGGTACAGGATGTAGATGATCTACTGCTGCAGACAGACACTAAGGAAGAGCACATTGAGCTTCTGTCCGAACTCCTGGAATTACTACATTCCATTGGCTGTAAAGTCAACCCCCAAAAAGGCCCAGATATTGGAAGAAAAAGTGATATATTTGGGAACTATTATCACACACGGCAAACGCGAGATCGAGCACAAAAAAATTGACTCGATCGCTAAACTGCCCCTTCCCCAAAACGTTTCAGCCCTCCGGTCGTTTTTAGGACTGGTTGGCTACTGCCGAAACCACATTGACGGTTTCGCCAGCAAGGCAGCGCCCCTCTTAGACCTCCTAAAGAAAGGAGCCCCCTGGGAGTGGCTTCCGCAGGATACGGATGCTGTGGAATCATTAAAACAGGCGCTCATAGCCGCCCCCGCACTACAAGTTCCAGACCCGCTTTCCCCTTACGCCATAGAGGTAGCGACCACAGACCACACCCTTTCAGCCGTGCTCCTGCAGGAACGGCACGACCAGCTAAGACCCGTAGCTTATGCCTCCCGGATTTTAGATGCTGTGGAGCAGGGATTCTCAGCCTGGGAGAGGCACCTGCTCGCAGTTTTCTGGGCAGTCCAGTACTTTTCATTACCGGACTGAACCTCCTCACCATCGTGACCGAGTACCCCCCCACCCAACTTTTACTAGACGGACGACTTAACGACGGTCCCGTCAGCCAAATCCGCGCTGCTAGGTGGACCCTTCTCTTACAAGGACGGGACATCACAGTAAAACGGACAAAGACTCACACATACTTAGCGGACAATTTACAATACCCGGGAACCCCCCATGAGTGTGAAATAATCTCGCCCCACCATAATACAGGCCCCTTTGTAGCTAAAACACCCCCCAGAAAATTAGCAAATCCATCTCGGAGCCCCCCTCACCCGGACACGTGTGACCCCATTAGGATCTATGTGGATGGATCTTCCACAGTCCTGGATGGGCAACGCATAACAGGTTGTGGGATTTATGTGGAGGACGCGCAGGGACGCGCCCTCGAGAAAATCGCAGTAAAACTCCCCGGACACTGAGGCGCGCAGGCGGCAGAGCTCGCGGCCATCGCCTACATTGTAGACCACCCAGATTCCTTCCCCAGCCCAGCAGACATATACTCAGACAGTCTATACGTCTGCAACAGCCTCACTGAATTTCTGCCCCTCTGGGAAACAAGAGGATTTGTTTCCGCGGATGGGAAACCCCTCCCCTCAGCCCCATTACTCCGCCATATTTTGCAAAAAGCCCAGAGCAGGACTTTTGGCGTTATAAAAGTCCGCAGCCACCATCGTTCCTCCCCCCCTGGAAATGTAAAAGCCGACGCGCTGGTTAAGGCAGGATCCAGGCATGGGTATTTTTGGAAGCCCCCTGAGTGTGCCCCAGTGAGTGCGCCAGTGAGTGCAGTTCAGGTCACGCAGACTAGGATCGAGGATCTAGTGGAGGCCCAGAAGCAGGATAGTGCTCTCACTGAGATTGCGAAAGGGAAGTTTCCAGCCTCATACGGGAGGTACAGAAAGACAATAACCACACATGACAGTGTGGTGTTAAAGGACACCCTTTATGTAGTTCCTGAGCAGGATAGGAACCAATTAATTTGTTTATTCCATGATGGTCATGGACACCAGGGAATCGATCCCACCACAGCCCACCTCAAACAGCTTTGTTGGTGGCCAAATCTCAAGGAAGATGTAAGCCATTACATTGAGAATTGCCTCATCTGCGCACAGAACAAACCAGATAGATATGCCAAAAAGGCACATCTCAGCCACACCCGACCCGTTAACGGCCCCTGGACTAACCTCCAGATCGATTTTATAGGTCCATTGCCCCCTTGCAGGAATGGCTCGCAATACGTTCTGGTGGTCATAGACACTTTTACAAAGTGGGTGGAAGCATTTCCAGCCCGCACCAACACCGCGAAAACCACCGCCAAAATCCTAACCCACCACATCTTTAGCTAGGAAACAGATAGTTAACAGTAACTTTGAAAACATTTTAAAATATATTTTTAAAACATTTTTTAATAAAATTTTAATTTTAATTAATTGACGCAATGTCAGTTAGAGGGGTGCAGTGCTCTGACTGTGAGATGTGGCAGGTCCGGATGGCTTCATCTGCAGAAAGTGCACCCAACTGGATCTCCTCACAGACCGCATGGTTCGGTTGGAGCAGCAATTGGATGCACTTAGGAGCATGCAGGTGGCGGAAAGCGTCATAGATCGCAGTTATGTAAATGTGGTCACACCCAAGGTGCAGGCAGAGAAATGGGTGACCACCAGAAAGGGCAGGCAGTCAGTGCAGGAATCCCTTGTGGTTGTCCCCCTCTCGAACAGATATACCCCTTTGGATACTGTCGGGGGGGATAGCCTATCAGGGGAAAACAGCAGCAGCCAGAGCAGTGGCACCACGGCTGGCGCTGATGTTCAGAAGGGAGGGTCAAAGCGCAGAAGAGTAATAGTAATAGGGGACTCTATAGTCAGGGGCACAGATAGGCGCTTTTGTGGACGTGAAAGAGACTCCAGGATGGTATGTTGCCTCCCTGGTGCCAGGGTCCAGGATGTCTCCGAACGAGTAGAGGGCATCCTGAAGGGGGAGGGCAAACAGGCAGAGGTCGTTGTACATATTGGTACTAACGACATAGGCAGGAAGGGGCATGAGGTCCTGCAGCAGGAGTTCAGGGAGCTAGGCAGAAAGTTAAAAGACAGGACCTCGAGGGTTGTAATCTCGGGATTACTCCCTGTGCCATGTGCCAGTGAGGCTAGAAATAGGAAGATAGAGCAGCTAAACATGTGGCTAAACAGCTGGTGTAGGAGGGAGGGTTTCCATTATCTGGACCATTGGGAGCTCTTCCGGGGCAGGTGTGACCTATATAAGAAGGTCGGGTTGCATCTAAACTGGAGAGGCATAAGTATCCTGGCCGCGAGGTTTGCTAGTGTCACACGGGAGGGTTTAAACTAGTATGGCAGGGGTGTGGGCACGGGAGCAATAGGTCAGGAGGTGAGAGCATTGAGGGAGAACTAGGGAATAGGGACAGTGTGGCTCTGAGGCAGAGCAGACAGGGAGAAGTTGCTGAACACAGCGGGTCTGGTGGCCTGAAGTGCATATGTTTTAATGCAAGGAGCATTACGGGTAAGGCAGATGAACTTAGAGCTTGGATTAGTACTTGGAACTATGATGCTGTTGCCATTACAGAGACCTGGTTGAGGGAAGGGCAGGATTGGCAGCTAAACGTTCCAGGATTTAGATGTTTCAGGCGGGATAGAGGGAGATGTAAAAGGGGTGGCGGAGTTGCGCTACTGGTTAGGGAGAATATCACAGCTGTACTGCGGGAGGACACCTCAGAGGGCAGTGAGGCTATATGGGTAGAGATCAGGAATAAGAAGGGTGCAGTCACAATGTTGGGGGTTTACTACAGGCCTCCCAACAGCCAGCGGGAGATAGAGGAGCAGATAGGTAGACAGATTTTGGAAAAGAGTAAAAACAACAGGGTTGTGGTGATGGGAGACTTCAACTTCCCCAATATTGAGTGGGACTCACTTAGTGCCAGGGGCTTAGACGGGGCGGAGTTTGTAAGGAGCATCCAGGAGGTCTTCTTAAAACAATATGTAGACAGTCCAACTAGGGAAGGGGCGGTACTGGACCTGGTATTGGGGAATGAGCCCGGCCAGGTGGTAGATGTTTCAGTAGGGGAGCATTTCGGTAACAGTGACCACAATTCAGTAAGTTTTAAAGTACTGGTGGACAAGGATAAGAGTGGTCCTAGGGTGAATGTGCTAAATTGGGGGAAGGCTAATTATAACAATATTAGGCGGGAACTGAAGAACATAGATTGGGGGCGGATGTTTGAGGGAAAATCAACATCTGACATGTGGGAGGCTTTAAAGTACCAGTTGAAAGGAATTCAGGACCGGCATGTTCCTGTGAGGAAGAAGGATAAATACGGCAATTTTCGGGAACCTTGGATAACGAGAGATATTGTAGGCCTCGTCAAAAAGAAAAAGGAGGCATTTGTCAGGGCTAAAAGGCTGGGAACAGACGAAGCCTGCGTGGAATATAAGGAAAGTAGGAAGGAACCTAAGCAAGGAGTCAGGAGGGCTAGAAGGGGTCACGAAATGTCATTGGCAAATAGGGTTAAGGAAAATCCCAAGGCTTTTTACACGTACATAAAAAGCAAGAGGGTAGCCAGGGAAAGGGTTGGCCCACTGAAGGATAGGCAAGGGAATCTATGTGTGGAGCCAGAGGAAATGGGCGAAGTCAGAGAGTGGTGGTGGATGGCAAATATTCAGCCTGGATCCCAGTTACCAGTGGCGTACCGCAGGGATCAGTTCTGGGTCCTCTGATGTTTGTGATTTTCATTAATGACTTGGATGAGGGAGTTGAAGGGTGGGTCAGTAAATTTGCAGACGATACGAAGGTTGGTGGAGTTGTGGATAGTAAGGAGGGCTGTTGTCGGCTGCAAAGAGACATAGATAGGATGCAGAGCTGGGCTGAGAAGTGGCAGATGGAGTTTAACCCTGAAAAGTGTGAGGATGTCCATTTTGGAAGGACAAATATGAATGCGGAATACAGGGTTAACGGTAGAGTTCTTGGCAATGTGGAGGAGCAGAGAGATCTTGGGGTCTATGTTCATACATCTTTGAAAGTTGCCACTCAAGTGGATAGAGCTGTGAAGAAGGCCTATGGTGTGCTCGCGTTCATTAACAGAGGGATTGAATTTAAGAGCCGTGAGGTGATGATGCAGCTGTACAAAACTTTGGTAAGGCCACATTTGGAGTACTGTGTACAGTTCTGGTCACCTCATTTTAGGAAGGATGTGGAAGCTTTGGAAAAGGTGCAAAGAAGATTTACCAGGATGTTGCCTGGAATGGAGAGTAGGTCTTACGAGGAAAGGTTGAGGGTGCTAGGCCTTTTCTCATTAGAACGGAGAAGGATGAGGGGCGACTTGATAGAGGTTTATAAGATGATCAGGGGAATAGATAGAGTAGACAGTCAGAGACTTTTTCCCCGGGTGGAACAAACCATTACAAGGGGACATAAATTTAAGGTGAAAGGTGGAAGATATAGGAGGGATATCAGAGGTAGGTTCTTTACCCAGAGAGTAGTGGGGGCATGGAATGCACTGCCTGTGGAAGAAGTTGAGTCGGAAACATTAGGGACCTTCAAGCAGCTGTTGGATAGGTACATGGATTACGGTAAAATGATATAGTGTAGATTTATTTGTTCTCAAGGGCAGCACGGTAGCATTGTGGATAGCACAATTGCTTCACAGCTCCATGGTCCCAGGTTCGATTCCAGCTTGGGTCACTGTCTGTGCGGAGTCTGCACGTCCTCCCCGTGTCTGCGTGGGTTTCCTCCGGGTGCTCCGGTTTCCTCCCACAGTCCAAAGATGTGCGGGTTAGGTGAATTGGCCAATGATAAATTGCCCTTAATGTCCAAATTGCCCTTGGTGTTGGGTGGAGGTGTTGAGTTGGTGCTCTTTCCAAGAGCCGGTGCAGACTCAAAGGGCCGAATGGCCTCCTTCTGCACTGTAAATTCAATGATAATCTATGATTAATCCAGGACAAAGGTTCGGCACAACATCGTGGGCCGAAGGGTCTGTTCTGTGCTGTATTTTCTATGTTCTATGTACTAAATGAATACTTTGCATCAGTATTCACCAAAGAGAAGAAATTGGTAGATGTTGAGTCTGGAGAAGGGTGTGTAGATAGCCTGGGTCACATTGAGATCCAAAAAGACGAGGTGTTGGGTGTCTTAAAAAATATTAAGGTAGATAAGTCCCCAGGGCCTAATGGGATCTACCCCAGAATACTGAAGGAGGCTGGAGAGGAAATTGCTGAGGCCTTGACAGAAATCTTTGGATCCTCACTGTCTTCAGGGGATGTCCCGGAGGACTGGAGAATAGCTAATGTTGTTCCTCTGTTTAAGAAGGGTAGCAAGGATAATCCCGGGAACTACAGGCCGGTGAGCCTTACTTCAGTGGTAGGGAAGTTACTGGAGAGAATTCTTCGAGACAGGATCTACTCCCATTTGAAAGCAAATGGACGTATTAGTGAGAGGCAGCATGGTTTTGTGAAGGAGAGGTCGTGTCTCACTAACTTGATAGAGTTTTTCGAGGAGGTCACTAAGCTGATTGATGCAGGTAGGGCAGTGGATGTTGTCTATATGGACTTCAGTAAGGCCTTTGACAAGGTCCCTCATGGTAGACTAGTACAAAAGGTGAAGTCACACGGGATCCGGGGTGAGCTGGCAAGGTGGATACAGAACTGGCTAGGTCATAGAAGGCAGAGAGTAGCAATGGAAGGATGCTTTTCTAATTGGAGGGCTGTGACCAGTGGTGTTCCACAGGGATCAGTGCTGGGACCTTTGCTCTTTGTAGTATATATAAATGATTTGGAGGAAAATGTAACTGGTCTGATTAGTAAGTTTGCAGACGACACAAAGGTTGGTGGAATTGCGGATAGCGATGAGGACTGTCAGAGGATACAGCAGGATTTAGATTGTTTGGACACTTGGGCGGAGAGATGGCAGATGGAGTTTAATCCGGACAAATGTGAGGTAATGCATTTTGGAAGGTCTAATGCAGGTAGGGAATATACAGTGAAAGGTAGAACCCTCAAGAGTATCGAAAGTCAAAGAGATCTAGGAGTACAGGTCCACAGGTCATTGAAAGGGGCAACACAGGTGGAGAAGGTAGTCAAGAAGGCATACGGCATGCTTGCCTTCATTGGCCGGGGCATTGAGTATAAGAATTGGCAAGTCATGTTGCAGCTGTATAGAATCTTAGTTAGGCCACACTTGGAGTATAGTGTTCAATTCTGGTCGCCACACTACCAGAAGGATGTGGAGGCTTTAGAGGGGGTGCAGAAGAGATTTACCAGAATGTTGCCTGGTATGGAGGGCATTAGCTATGAGGAGCGGTTGAATAAACTCGGTTTGTTCTCACTGGAATGAAGAAGGTTGAGGGGAGACCTGATAGAGGTCTACAAAATTATGAGGGGCATAGACAGAATGGATAGTCAGAGGCTTTTCCCCAGGGTCGAGGGGTCAATTACTAGGAGGAGTAGAGGGTTCCACCTCTGCTACTCCACTACTGTGCCGATGTCTGAGGTTTGTATACCTGTGTGTGTCTCCCTCCAGCTGGCACTGAAACTTCAGAGACCAGGGGATGCCGCACTGGGACACCTCCACGGGAGAGAGCACTGAATCAAGCCTGCCGTTTATCCCTAACCGGAAGCCTGAGGCTTATATCGCACAGATATCCAGACCCCCACCAATGCCCAGGTGACTCTCTCTCTTGCCGGTGGTACAACACCCACCCGGTTCCTACTTCGCTGGAGTAGCTTTCCCAAGAGAGAGAATAGGACACTGCTGTTTATTACCTAACCAGCAGCCTGTCCTGAGTGAACGGGTTTGAATTGTTCAAGATGACCCCAGATTCTCGACCCCGGAATTGAGGTGAGGAATATCTTAACAATGACTTGGTCAGAGATGGCTGGTGAGAGATTGAAGAATTTAAACGACTCAAATTATCAGCAAATCGAGGTTTATTGCAAAACCCAGGTCAAAATCATCAAACAGAAGAAATTATAATAAAATCTTAAGCTCTAACACAAACTATGTCTATTCAGGAAGTACTATAACGGACACAACGTAAAATCTTATTGTTACACAATTTTAGCAATGGTACAAAACACAAATCAAGCCCCCTGCCCCAAAGCCTCAACCACTATCAAAGTCCCGGGAGTTTCGCTCGCTGCTGCAGGGTACTTACAGTCCAGGGCTGCAGCTGGAGCAGGAGGTCAAGTCGAAGGTGGAGAGGTCAAGCCAAGAGCCCCTCAATCGAAACACAGCCCCTTTTATATCCGTTTACCTGGCTTTTTCCTGTGTTCGGCCAGCCCCTTTTGCATTGAATCGGTAAGGTTTAAAGTTCCCGCTGGTCCCGCCCCCTTTGAGCCGGGCAGACCTGTTGACTTCCGGGTTCTCCTCGCAGGTCCGCTCCTTCCAGCCAGGCAGACCTGTCCCGATTTGAATTTGGCGCCGACTCCGCCCCCTCCACCCAGTGAGTTCCTGCCGGTGGCTTCTGTCAAGATTGGAGTACCTCCCCCAGGTCCGCCTCCAACTTGGGTTTTTCTACCGTTTATCTTCAAGGGCTTTTCCAGCGCAATATACTGAGCCCAGACAGTCTGCTTTTTGGGATAACAAGGTTAAGCTCTCTTGTGAAGATTTTCAAAGTCTTCCATCTGCTCCGGAGATCGCTGCTATTCTCACCTCGCTATGTTGATGGGGTGTTGATTGGATTCTGCTCTGGTGGAGGCCAAGTCATTTACATCTGCATGGGGGCTATGACCATCACATTGTCCTGCTTGCAGGCAGGCCCCTCACACCATTCCCATGCCCCTTTGTCTCTGTGTTTAATCCTATTTCGTTGTCTGGCTTCTTCTTCCTTGTAGCTCCGGGGGCGGGGGGGGGGATTTGGTTACGTTCCTTTGGCTGAAAAGTGTCCAGTTTATTGTCTCTGGGTTTTATTCTTGGGCAGTCCAAAAAGGGCCGAATTGCCCGAAAACCTTACAGATGCCCCTTCGATACGTCCCTACCTGCTTGGACCGTATCGACACAGATGAAGGGCAATCATTTCCTTTTGTGTGGACCGTAGGCGCCCCCTCAACAACATGTGAAACTACAAGTCCCAAGACAGTTCCCTTAATCTAGGCTACCCCTAATTTCATTAAAGGGACAGACAAGACCATACTTAATTTAAACACACAGTAACATACACACATTTCACCGGAACCCCAAACGTAAGGGTCCCTGTACATATATCACAATCAAATAACTGAACCCCGCGAATCCATACAACTATTTACATTTGAATCTCTTTATTACACTAAGGATCCTCTTTTCTGGGCTGCACTTCGCTTCTTCCCAAAAGCCCGTTGAAGGCTCTTCATTTTCCTCCGTCGTAGATACCTGCAGCTGAGAGATTCAGTACAACTGAGGCGACAGCATAATGTACCCCCTGGTACAACATTCTCTTTGTGGGGACAAACACTAAACCATTCTCAGGCCCCCTGGTGGTGATCGGACAGTTGTGAGGGTCGATTGGTTGGGCTGTGGTCAGGGGTCTCTTTACCTGAACCAGCAGTTCGGTAGCTTTAACAGTCATCCGTTCCCTGGGCGTTACACATCCCTCCCCACTGCGGTCAATTCATCTCGTTCACTGGGTTCTGCCACCCCCTTACAAAAGTGATGATTGCCCCTTGTGGACATGCCTTGGTAGACCCCCATAAACACAAATAAATGCCCTGGTCAGAAGCTGATTACTGTCCACGTGGTGTGGAGCGTGATCCAAGATTACTATCCACGTGGTGTGGAGCATGGTCCAAGATTACTATCCACGTGGTGTGGAGCGTGGTCCGGGATTACTATCCACGTGGTGTGGAGCGTGGTCCGAGCTTACTATCCACGTGGTGTGGAGCGTGGTCCGAGATTACTGTCCACGTGGTGTGGAGCGTGGTCCGAGATTACTATCCCCGTGGTGTGGAGCGTGGTCCGAGATTACTGTCCACGTGCTGTGGAGCGTGGTCCGAGATTACTATCCACAGTGTGGAGCGTGGTCCGAGATTACTATCCCCGTGGTGTGGAGTGTGGTCCGAGATTACTATCCACGTGGTGTAGAGTGTGGTCCGAGATTACTATCCACGTGGTGTGGTGCGTGGTCCGAGATTATAATCCACGTGGTGTGGAGCGTGTTCCACGATTACTATCCACGTGGTGTGGAGCGTGGTCCGAGATTACTATCCACGTGGTGTGGAGCGTGGTCCGAGATTACTATCCCCGTGGTGTGGAGCGTGGTCCGAGATTACTCTCCATGTGGTGTGGAGCGTGGTCCGAGATTACTATCCCCGTGGTGTGGAGCGTGGTCCGAGATTACTATCCACGTGGTGTGGAGCGTGGTCCGAGATTACTACCCACAGTGTGGAGCGTGGTCCGAGATTACTATCCACGTGGTGTAGAGCGTGGTCCGAGATTACTATCGACAGTGTGGAGCGTGGTCCGAGATTACTATCCACGTGGTGTGGAGCGTGGTCCGAGATTACTATCCACGTGGTGTGGTGCGTGGTCCAAGATTATTATCCACGTGGTGTGGAGCGTGGTCCAAGATTACTATCCACGTGGTGTGAAGCGTGGTCCGAGATTACTATCCAAGTGGTGTGGAGCGTGGTCCGAGATTACTATCCACGTGGTGTGGAGCGTTGTCCGAGATGACTATCCACGTGGTGTGGAGCGTGGTCCGAGATTACTATCCACGTGGTGTGGAGCGTGGTCCGAGATGACTATCCACGTTGTGTGGAGCGTGGTCCGAGATTACTATCCACGTGGTGTGGAGCGTTGACCGAGATGACTATCCACGGAGTGTGGAGCGTGGTCCGAGATGACTATCCACGTGGTGTGGAGCGTGGTCCGAGATTACTATCCACGTGGTGCGTTGTCCGAGATTACTATCCACGTGGTGTGGAGCGTGGTCCGAGATTACTATCCACGTGGTGTGGAGCGTGGTCCGAGATTACTATCCACGTGGTGTGGAGCGCGGTCCGAGATTACTATCCACGTGGTGCGTGGTCCGAGATTACTATCCACGTGGTGTGGAGCGTGGTCCGAGATTACTCTCCACCTGGTGTGGAGCGTGGTCCGAGATTACTCTCCACGTGGTGTGGAGCGTGGTCCGAGATTACTATCCACGCGGTGTGGAGCGTGGTCCGAGATTACTATCCACGTGGTGTGGAGCGTGGTCCGAGATTACTATCCACGTGGAGTGGAGCGTGGTCCGAGATTACTCTCCACCTGGTGTGGAGCGTGGTCCGAGATTACTATCCACGTGGTGTGGAGCGTGGTCCGAGATTACTATCCACGTGGTGTGGAGCGTGGTCCGAGATTACTCTCCACCTGGTGTGGAGCGTGGTCCGAGATTACTATCCACGTGGTGTGGAGCGTGGTCCGAGATTACTATCCACGTGGTGTGGAGTGTGGTCAGAGATTACTATCCACGTGGTGTGGAGCGTGGTCCCAGATCACTCTTCCCGTGGTGTGGAGCGTGGTCCGAGATTACTATCCACGTGGTGTGGAGCGTGGTCCGATATGACTATCCACGTGGTGTGGAGCGCGGTCCGAGATGACTATCCACGTGGTGTGGAGCGTGGTCCGAGATTACTATCCACGTGGTGTGGAGCGCGGTCCGAGATTACGATCCACGTGGTGTGGAGCGTAGTCCAAGATTACTATCCACGTGGTGTGGAGCGTGGTCCGAGATTACTCTCCACGTGGTGTGGAGCGTGGTCCGAGATTACTATCCACGTGGTGTGGAGCGTGGTCCGAGATTACAATCCACGTGGCGTGGAGCGTGGTCTAAGATTACTATCCACGTGGTGTGGAGCGTGGTCCGAGATTACTATCCACGTGGTGTAGAGCGTGGTCCAAGATTACTATCCACGTGGTGTGGAGCGTGGTCCGAGATTACAATCCACGTGGTGTGGAGCGTGCTCCGAGATTACTATCCACGTGGTGTGGAGCGTGGTCCGAGATTACTATCCACGGAGCGTGGTGCGTGGTCCAAGATTCCTATCCACGTGGTTTGGTGCGTGGTCCGAGATTACTATCCACGTCGTGTGGAGCGTGCTCCGAGATTACTATCCACGTGGTGTGTAGCGTGGTCCAAGATTACTATCCACGTGGTGTGGAACGTGGTCCGAGATTACTATCCACGTTGTGTGGAGCGTGGTCCGAGATTACTATCCACGTGGTGTGGAGCGTGGTCCGAGATTACTGTCCACGTGGTGTGGAGCGTGGTCCGAGATTACTATCCCCGTGGTATGGAGCGTGGTCCGAGATTACTATCCACGTGGTGTGGAGCGTGGTTCGAGATTACTATCCCGTGGTGTGGAATGTGGTCCAAGATTACTATCCACGTGGTGTGGAGCGTGGTCCAAGATTACTATCCACGTGGTGAGGAGCGTGGTCCGAGATTACTATCCATGTGGTGTGGAGAGTGGTCCGAGATTACTATCCACGTGGTGCGTGGTCCGAGATTACTATCCACGTGGTGCGTGGTCCGAGATTACTATCCACGTGGTATGGAGCATGGTCCGAGATTACTATCCACGTGGTGCGTGGTCCGAGATGACTATCCACGTGGTGTGGAGCGTGGTCCGAGATTACTCTCCACGTGGTGTGGAGCGTTGTCCGAGATTACTATCCACGTGGTGTAGAGCATGGTCCGAGATTACTCTCCACGTGGTGTGGAGCGCGGTCCAAGATTACTATCCACGTGGTGTGGAGCGTGGTCCGAGATTACTCTCCACGTGGTGTGGAGCGTGGTCCGAGATTACTATCCACGTGGTGTGGAGCGTTGTCCGAGATTATTATCCACGTGGTGTGGAGCGTGGTCCGAGATTACTATCTACGTGGTGTGGAGCGTGGTCCGAGATTACTATCCACGTGGTGTGGAGCGTTGTCCGAGATTACTATCCACGTGGTGTGGAGCGTCGTCCGAGATTACTATCCACGTGGTGTGGAGTGTGGTCCGAGATTACTATCCACGTGATGTGGAGAGTTGTCCGAGGTGACTATCCAAGTTGTGGGGAGCGTGGTCCGAGATTACTATCCACGTGGTGTGGAGCGTGGTCCGAGATGACTATCCACGTGGTGTGGAGCGTGGTCCGAGAATACTATCCACGTGGTGTGGAGCGTTGTCTGAGATGAGTATCCACGGAGTGTGGAGCGTGGTCCGAGATTACTATCCACGTGGTGTGGAGCATGGTCCGAGGTTACTATCCACGTGGAGCGTGGTCCGAGATTACTACCCACGTGGTGCGTGGTCCGAGATTACTATCCACGTGGTGTAGAGCGTGGTCCGAGATTACTATCCACGGGGTGCATAGTCCGAGATTACTATCCACGTGGTGTAGAGCGTGTCCGAGAGTACTATCCACTTGGTGTGGAGCGTGGTCCGAGATTACAATCCACATGGTGTGGAGCGTGGTCCGAGATTACAATCCACGTGGTGTGGAGCGTGGTCCGAGATTACTATCCACGTGGTGTGGAGCGTGGTCCAAGATTACTATCGACGTGGTTTGGAGCGTGGTCCGAGATTACTATCCACGTGGTGTGGAGCGTGGTCCAAGATTACTATCCACGTGGTGTGGAACGTGGTCCAAGATTACTATCCACGTGGTGTGGAGCGTGGTCCGAGATTACTATCCACGTGGCGTGGAGCGTGGTCCAAGATTACTCTCCACGTGGTGTGGAGCGTGGTCCGAGATTACTATCGACGTGGTTTGGAGCGTGGTCCGAGATTACTATCCACATGGTGTGGAGCGCGGTCCGAGATTACTCTCCACGTGGTGTGGAGCATGGTCCAAGATTACTATCGACGTGGTGTGGAGCGTGGTCCAAGATTACTATCCACGTGGTTTGGAGCGTGGTCCAAGATTACTCTCCACGTGGCGTGGAGCGTGGTCCAAGATTACTATCGACGTAGTGTGGAGCGTGGTCCAAGATTACTATCCACGTGGTTTGGAGCGTGGTCCGAGATTACTATCCACGTGGCGTGGAGCGTGGTCCGAGATTACTCTCCACGTGGTGTGGAGCATGGTCCAAGATTACTATCGACGTGGTGTGGAGCGTGGTCCAAGATTACTATCCACGTGGTGTGGAGCGTGGTCCGAGATTACTATCCACGTGGTGTAGAGCTTGGTCCAAGATTACTATCCACGTGGTGTGGAGCGTGGTCCGAGTTTACTATCCACGTGGTGTGGAGCGTGGTCCGAGATTACTATCCACGGAGCGTGGTGCGTGGTCCAAGATTCCCATCCACGTGGTTTGGTGCGTGGTCCGAGATTACTATCCACGTCGTGTGGAGCGTGCTCCGAGATTACTATCCATGTGGTGTGTAGCGTGGTCCGAGATTACTATCCACGTGGTGTGGAGCGTGGTACAAGATTACTATCCACGTTGTGTGGAGCGTGGTCCGAGTTTACTATCCACGTGGTGTAGAGCTTGGTCCAAGATTACTATCCACGTGGTGTGGAGCGTGGTCCGAGATTACTATCCACGTGGTGTGAAGCGTGGTCCGAGATTACTATCCACGTCGTGTGGAGCGTGCTCCGAGATTACTATCCATGTGGTGTGTAGCGTGGTCCGAGATTACTATCCACGTGGTGTGGAGCGTGGTACAAGATTACTATCCACGTTGTGTGGAGCGTGGTCCGAGATTACTATCCACGTGCTGTGGACCGTGGTCCGAGATTACTGTCCACGTGGTGTGGAGCGTGGTCCGAGATTACTATCCCCGTGGTATGGAGCGTGGTCCGAGATTACTATCCACGTGGTGTGGAGCGTGGTTCGAGATTACTATCCCCGTGGTGTGGAATGTGGTCCAAGATTACTATCCACGTGGTGTGGAGCGTGGTTCAAGATTACTATCCACGTGGTGAGGAGCGTGGTCCGAGATTACTATCCATGTAGTGTGGAGCGTGGTCCTAGATTACTATCCACGCGGTGCGTGGTCCGAGATTACTATCCACGTGGTGCGTGGTCCGAGATTACTATCCACGTGGTGAGGAGCGTGGTCCGAGATTACTATCCATGTGGTGTGGAGCGTGGTCCTAGATTACTATCCACGTGGTGCGTGGTCCGAGATTACTATCCACGTGGTGCGTGGTCCGAGATTACTATCCATGTGGTGTGGAGCGTGGTCCGAGATTACTATCCACATGGTGCGTGGTCCGAGATTACTATCCACGTGGTGTTGAGCGTGGTCCGAGATTACTATCCACGTGGTGTGTAGCGTGGTCCGAGATTACTATCCACGTGGTGTGGAGCGTGGTCCGAGATTACTATCCACCTGGTGTGGAGCGTGGTCCGAGATTACTATCCACGTGGTGTGGAGCGTGGTCCGAGATTACTGTCCACGTGGTGTGGAGCGTGGTCCGAGATTACTATCCACAGTGTGGATGGTGGTCCGAGATTACTATCCCCGTGGTGTGGAGCGTGGTCCGAGATTTCTGTCCACGTGGTGTGGAGCGTGGTCCGAGATTACTATCCATGCAGTGTGGAGCGTGGTCCGAGATTACTATCCACGTGTTGTGGAGCGTGGTCCGAGATTACTATCCACGTGGTGTGGAGCGTGGTCTGAGATTACTGTCCACGTGGTGTGGAGCGTGGTCCGAGATTACTCTCCCCGTGGTGTGGAGCGTGGTCCGAGATTACTATCCACGTGGTGTGGAACGTGGTCCGAGATTACTATCCACGTGGTGTGGAGCGTGGTCCGAGATTACTATCCACGTGGTGTGGAGCGTGGTCTGAGATTACTGTCCACGTGGTGTGGAGCGTGGTGCGAGATTACTCTCCCCGTGGTGTGGGGCGTGGTCCGAGATTACTGTCCACGTGGTGTGGAGCGTGGTCCGAGATTACTATCCACAGTGTGGAGCGTAGTCCGTGATTACTATCCACGTGGTGTGGTGCGTGGACCGAGATTATTATCCACGTGGAGTGGAGCGTGGTCCGAGATTACTGTCCACGTGTTGTGGAGCGTTGTCCGAGATTACTATCCACAGTGTGGAGCTTGGTCCGAAATTACTATCCACGTGCTGTGGTGCGTGGTCCGAGATTACTATCCACATGGTGTGGAGCGTGGTCCGAGATTACTATCCACGTGGTGTGGAGCGTGGTCCGAGATTACTATCCCCGTGGTGTGGAGCGTGGTCCGACATTACTCTCCAAGTGGTTTGGATCGTGGTCCGAGATTACTATCCCCGTGGTGTGGAGCGTGGTCCGAGATCACTCTCCACGTGGTGTGGAGAGTGGTCCGAGATTACTATCCACAGTGTGGAGCGTGGTCCGAGATTACTATCCACGTGGTGTGGAGCGTTGTCCAAGATTATTATCCACGTGGTGTGGAGCGTGGTCCACGATTAATATCCACGTGCTGTGGTGCGTGGTCCGAGATTACTATCCACATGGTGTGGAGCATGGTCCGAGATTACTATCCACGTGGTGTGGAGCGTGGTCCGAGATTACTATCCACGTGGTGTAGAGCGTGGTCCGAGATTACTATCCACGTGGTGTGGAGCGTGGAACGAGATTACTATCCACGTGGTGTGGAGCGTGGTCCGAGATTACAATCCACGGCGTGTGAAGCGTGGAACGAGATTACTATCACGTGGTGTGGAGCGTGGTCCGAGATTACTATCCACGTGGTGTGGAGCGTGGTCCGAGATTACTTTCCACGTGGTGTGGAGCGTGGTCCGAGATTACCATCCACGTGGTGTGGAGCGTGGTCCGAGATTACTATCCACGTGGTGTGGAGCGTGGTCCGAGATTACTATCCACGTGATGTGGAGCGTGGTCCGAGATTACTATCCACGTGGTGTGGAGCGTGGTCCGAGATTAATATCCACGTGATGTGGAGCGTGGTCTGAGATTACTGTCCACGTGGTGTGGAGCGTGGTCCGAGATTACTCTCCCCGTGGTGTGAAGCGTGGTCCGAGATTACTGTCCACGTGGTGTGGAGCGTAGTCCGAGATTACTATCCACAGTGTGGAGCGTACTCGTGATTACTATCCACGTGGTTTGGTGCGTGGTCCGAGATTATTATCCACGTGGTGTGGAGCGTGGTCCGAGATTACTGTCCACGTGGTGTGGAGCGTCGTCCGAGATTACTATCCACAATGTGGAGCGTGGTCCGAGATTACTATCCACGTGCTGTGGTGCATGGTCCGAGATTACTATCCACATGGTGTGGAGCGTGGTCCGAGATTACTATCCACGTGGTGTGGAGCGTGGTCCGAGATTACTATCCCCGTGGTGTGGAGCGTGGTCCGACATTACTCTCCAAGCGGTTTGGAGCGTGGTCCGAGATTACTATCCCCTTGGTGTGGAGCGTGGTCCGAGATCACTCTCCACGTGGTGTGGAGCGTGGTCCGAGATTACTATCCACAGTGTGGAGCGTGGTCCGAGATTACTAACCACGTGGTGTGGAGTGTTGTCCAAGATTTTTATCCACGTGGTGTGGAGCGTGGTCCACGATTACTATCCACGTGCTGTGGTGCGTGTTCCGAGATTACTATCCACATGGTGTGGAGTGTGGTCCGAGATTACTATCCACGTGGTGTGGAGCCTGGTCCGAGATTACTATCCCCGTGGTGTGGAGCGTGGTCCGACATTACTCTCCAAGTGGTTTGGAGCGTGGTCCGAGATTACTATCCCCGTCGTGTTGTAGAGGGTGCCATCTCCGCTACTCCACTACTGGGCCGATATCTGGGGTTCGAATATCTGTGTGTGTCTCTCTCCAGCTGGCACTGAAACTTCAGAGGCCAGGGGATGTCGCACTGGGACACTTCCACTGAAGAGAGCACTGATTCAAGCCTGCCGTTTATTCCTAACCGACAGCCTGAGACTTATATCACACAGATCTCCAGACCCCTACCAATACCCAGGTGATTCTCTCTCCTGCCGGTGGTACAACACCCACCCGGTTCCTACTCCACTAGAGTAGCTTTCCCAAGAGAGAGAATAGGACACTGCTGTTTATTCCCTAACCAGCAGTCTGTCCTGAGTGAATCGCTCAAGATGACCCTCGATTCCTGAACCCGGAATTAAGGTGAGGAGTATTTTAACAATGACTTGGTCAGAGATCGCTGGTGAAGGATTGAAGAATTTAAACGACTCCAATTATCATCAAATCAAGATTTATTGTAAAACCCAGGTCAAAATCATCAACAGAAGAAACACAGTAAAATCTTATGCTCTAATACAACTAAGTCTATTCAAAAGGTAATATAGCGGACACAACGAAAATCCTTACAGTTACACAGGTTTTAGCAAAATCACAAAGCACAAAACAAGTTCCCTTCCCCAAAGCCTCAACCACTATTAAAATCAAGGGAGTTTCGCAAGCTGCTGCGGGTTACTTACGGTCACAGGCTGCAGAGGTCAAGTCAGGGGTGCAGAGGTCGAGCCAGGAACGAACAGACCCCTCTCGAAAACACAGCCCCTTTTATATAGTTATACCTGGCTTTGTTCTGTGATCGGCCAGCCCCTTTTGCATTGAAAAGGTAGGTTTTCAAAGTTCCCGCTGGTCCCGCCCCATTTTAGCCGGTCAGAGCTGTATGTTTCCGGGTATTTCTTGCAGGTCCGCTTCTTCCAGCTAGGCAGACCTGCGCGATTTGAATTTGGCGCTGGCTCCGCCCCCTTCTTTCAGTGAGTTTCTGCCGGTAGCTTCTGTCAAGCTTGGAGTACCTCCCCCAGGTCCGCCTCCAACTTGGTTTTTCTGCCGGTAGCTTCTGTCAAGCTTGGAGTACCTCCCCCAGGTCCGCCTCCAACTTGGTTTTTTTTCAGACCTGCGCGATTTGAATTTGGCGCTGGCTCCGCCCCCTTCTTTCAGTGAGTTTCTGCCGGTAGCTCCTGTCAAGATTGGAGTACCTCCCCCAGGTCCGCCTCCAACTTGGCTTTTCTCTACCGCTGATTTTCTAGGGGCTTTTCCAGCGCAATATGCTGGACTCAGACAGTCTGATTTCTAGTTTTAATGAGGTTAGGCTCTTCTGTGGAGAATTTCAATGTCTTCCAGCTGCTCCGGAGATGGCTGCTGTTCTCACCTCGCTATGTTGATGGGGTGTTAATTGGATTCTGCTCTGGTGGAGGCCAGGTCATTTACATTTGCATGGGGCTATGACCATCCCATTGTCCTGCTTGCATGCAAGCCTCCTGTGTATTCCTGTGCCCCTTTGTCTGTGTCTTGATGTTATCTTGTTGTCTGGCTCCTTCTTCCTTGTAGCTCCTAGGGGGGTGTTTGTAAATGTTTATGTATTTATGCCCTGACTCAGCTCAGCGGGCCAAGCCTGCTGGGAAAACTGGTTCTGTTCCCTTGGCTGGAAAGTCGGTTTACAGTCTCTGAGTTTCTCCAAAAAGGGCCGAATTGCCCGAAAACCTTACAGATGCCCCTTCGATACGTCCCTACCTGCTTGGATCGTATCGACACAGGTGAAGGGCAATTGTGTGCCTTTGTGTGGACCGTAGGTCCCCCCCTCAGCAACATGCGAAATTACAATTCCCAAGACAGTTCCCTTAATCTAGGCTGCCCCTGATTTCAATGAGAGGGAAAGACAAGACCATACTTAATTCAAGCAGACAGTAACATATACACATTTCACCGGGACCCCAAACGTAAGGGTCCCTGTACATATATCACAATCAAGTACACATTTCACGCGAATCCATACAACTATTTACAATTGCATCTGTTTATTTCACCAAGGATCCTCCTTTCTTGGCTGCACTTCGCTTCTTCCCGTTGAGGGCTCTTCATTTACTCTCCATCGTCGATACCTGCAGCTGAAAGGTTTAGTCCAACTGAGGCGACAGCATAATGTACCCCCTGTACAACATTTCCTTTGTGGGGGCAAACACTAAACCATTCTTGGGCTCCCCCCTGGTGGTGATCGGACAGTTGTGAGGGTCGATCGGTTGGGCTGTGGGCAGGGGTCGCTTTACCTGAACCAGCAGTTCGGTAGCTTCTACAGTCATCCCTTCCCTGGGCGTTACACATCCCTCCCCACTGCGGTCAATTTATCCCGTTCCCTGGGTTCTGCCACCACCTTACAAAAGTGATTAATGCCCCTTGTGGACATGCCTTGGTAGATCCCCATGAACACAAATAAATGCCCTGGTCAGAAGCCCACCCCTTATCCCCGCAAACGGTGGTCCTACCCGGTGACCCCGTGATGGTCCGTTAGGTGTTGTCCAGTCCGTTCCCAGTCCGAGGACCGATCCCTCATGTCCAGCCTCAGCTTCCTGGGCCGCCACCGTCTCCCCAAAGGAACGTCCCCCTCACAGGTTGAACACACCCGCCTGCCCTCAGTCACCCTAACCCGGTCAGTCGAAGGACTCTTCTGTCTCGCCTCTGCGGAGTTCTCCCGGTCCCACCATCGCCAAGATCAGCAAACTCCACATCGTCGGGTGCCCCATCTGTAAAAACAAAACACATTCTTGCCTCTACAGCCCTACCTACCTTGAAGTGCATGGGTGCTATCCGGTGGCGGCAGCAGCTCCTGCTTTGAAGTTGCCGCAGCCTGTCTGTGATTCTGTGTTTACAGCCCGGCTCCCCAGGGTCCTAGTGCCTGCCGTTATCCGGTGGCAGCAGCAGCTCCTGCTTTGAAGTTGCCGCAGCCTGTCTGGGGTTCTGTGTTTTACAGCCCGGCTGCACCAGGGTCCTAGTGCCTGGTGCTTCATCATTTTACCCTTGCAGCAGGCGCTTCTGTGTTCCCACGATCCTAAATACTTCACACACAACTACACACTAATTAGAACTAACAGGGGGGGAATGCTATATACAATGCCACCCGTCTCCGGGTGGCCAAATTAAAACTGTGCCCCGCTAAACTGGGGCAGTTCACCTGTTTGGTCCAATGGCTCGGGCCAGACCGTCCCCTCCCGGGGGTTCGGGCTGCCCCTTGCCTCTCCTTTCCCAACAGGGTTCGGTGATCCCTCATCGCTCCCTTCCCCTCGGGCCCCCTTACTGCGGGACCGGGTGACAGGGAGGTGTGATGGGGACCATCTTACCGGGGGCTTGGAGACCCGATTGCTCCCTCGTCCCCCGACTGGTTCCCAAGCCCAAGGTGATACCTTCACTTCCTCCGCCTCCTTAGCCTCTATACTAAGGCAGGCTACCTGACCCACAGGTAAGGGCTTGGGAATCCTTACTGTCCCTGGGCTGGGTGCTTGCAGCACGGTCGGTTTCTTTGGGACTGCCCCTTCGGGACAGCACCTTGTCACCGGTTGTGTGACCGTGGAGTCAGGGACCTCCCCCACCGTCGTTAATTCTACGGGGGGTTTCTCCACTACCACCCCCAGTCTTCCCCCCACCTTGCTCTTTCTTGTCCTTATGGGGTGGAACAATTTAAATTGACTGATGTGGCGTTCGCATGGGTCCCACCTTAAGGGATTTAAACTGCAAATAGCCCCTGAGGCAGCCTCCAGAATGGGACCCTGCACCTGGACCGGACCAGGGTCTGGGGCTAGAACTACCCCTGCGCTCCCTTTTTCCTGAGGCTGCTCCCTGGGTAGTCATACGGGTTCTTGTGGTGTGGGTGCGGGCAGGCCCTGGCCCGTTGCCATTGCCACCTGTCCTGAGCCTTGCAAAAGGGCTAAAATTTTACTTATCTCGATTGTTCCCGGGGCAGCTGCTCCTACCGCCGGGGTCTGACTCTCTACTGCGGGAGCCCTCTCCTGCTTGCTAGGGTTTTTACATTCCCTCTTGAAATGCCCGGCCTTCCCACACCCGTAGCATACCGGTTTCTCGTCGGAGGTCCGGGTGCCCTCATGCTTCCACTCTCTCTTAGGGGCTGCTGGCGCGATTTCATGCACCCTACCCCTAAGGGGCTTGTCCTCACCCCTCTCCCCGTTACGATATGCGAGGGTAAGTTTCCTAAGGACCTCTGCCTCATTAAGGTCCGGACTCTGCGGGTCGAACCAGTGTTCGGCCTTTGCCCTAACGTGGGGGAGACAGTTAGCTACGAGGGTCTTCAGCCAGTGGGCTGTTCTCTCATCTAAATTTCGTCTATCCGCGGGAACCCCGCATGCCTCCATGTAGACAGTCCACAGTCTGTCTGCGAACATGGTGGGAGATTCCCCTGGTTGCTGCTTGGTTTCCCCCACCCTCATGAAAGGGCTCCCCAGATTCAAGCCCATTGCCTCCAGAACAGCAGTCTGTGCTGCCGCCCAGGTGTCAGGTCTTCCCCCATTCCCAGAGGTCACTGTCCTGCATAGCTGGGCATCTAGGGTTATCAGGAGCATCTTTATTTGCTCCCCTTCGTCGCAGTCATTGATGTTGGCAGCCTGTTCCACCTCCATAAAATGCAGCGACGGATCCCCCTTTGGAGTTAGTCTGGGAACGTGGGCCACCATCCCCCTGAGCGCGGATGCCCCATGAGGAACGATAATGTCGCCCTCAACCGGTCCCCTGTTTGCCATCCCCGCCGGGGGACCATACCTTCTTTGCCTGACAGGGCACATCTGCCCTACCTGGGGTTCCTGCTCCTCCTCCCCACTGTCCAGCTCTCCTGCCTCGTTGGGTAGCCCCCCTGTCCCCGGGCTAACTACCCATATAGGAGACGCCGCTATCTGGGGATACACCACTGACCCCCCTTGGACCTGCCCCTGACCGGGCGGTCCAAACCCTACCTGCTGACCCGGCCCCATCACCGGCATCCCAGGCAGCGGTCTGTCCCCATCCCATGGGGACCCACATACGAAACCAGGCGGACACGCCGCCAGCTGGGGGTACCCTGCCGACCCCCCTTGGACTTGCTCCTGAACGTGCAGTCCGATCCCCCCCTGCCGACCCGGACACAATCCCGGTGCCTCAGGAGGCGGTCTATTCCCCTTGGCCTTTGGGGAATCATCCGCTGCGAGGAGCACCTTGCCCCTAGGGAACCCCCCTGGACCTACCAGGTGTATCTGTCCCCTGAACCTGGACAAGGCCTCCTCCAACTCCGTTATTCGTGCCTGGCACGGCCCATGGGCACAGTCCCCTACTTCCTCGCGAGCCACTCGGTATGCTGCCTGGATGTCCCGGAACTTCCCCTCCAGCTTCCTACACTGCTCTGTACTCCGAGCATAGAGTCCCTGGAGCCTCCGTTCCTTTTCTTTACCCTCCACTATCTGGCAGTGGAGATAGTCCTTCTCACATCTGTTAGACTCGCTTTCCTGTTTCATTTCTGCCACTTCCCCCCGCAGTCGTTCCGCTGCGCTAGCCTCCTGCTCTAACTCTTCGATCCTTTGCTCTGCGTTGACTACCTGCTGAGACAGGCAAACCAGCCAAACTGCCTTCTCCAAGTGCCTTTTGTGCGCCTTGCTTTCTGTCCATGCAGCAGCTGCCATTACCGGTTGCTCCGCATTGATTAATTCTGAGACCCAAGGTTTGGTGAGGTTGACCTTTTGCCACAAATATGAGGATATTCTCTCCTCCATTTTGCTTCGTTCCCTCACCCCCTCTGCCAAGTCACATACTCCAAACCACCGGGCTCTTGCCGCGGTCGCCATTGTAGAGGGTGCCATCTCCGCTACTCCACTACTGGGCCGATATCTGGGGTTTGAATATCTGTGTGTGTCTCTCTCCAGCTGGCACTGAAACTTCAGAGGCCAGGGGATGTCGCACTGGGACACTTCCACTGAAGAGAGCACTGATTCAAGCCTGCAGTTTATTCCTAACCGACAGCCTGAGACTTATATCACACAGATCTCCAGACCCCTACCAATACCCAGGTGATTCTCTCTCTTGCCGGTGGTGCAACAGCCACCCGGTTCCTACTCCACTAGAGTAGCTTTCCCAAGAGAGAGAATAGGACACTGCTGTTTATTCCCTAACCATCAGTCTGTCCTGAGTGAATCGCTCAAGATGACCCTCGATTCCTGAACCCGGAATTAAGGTGAGGAGTATTTTAACAATGACTTGGTCAGAGATCGCTGGTGAAGGATTGAAGAATTTAAACGACTCCAATTATCATCAAATCAAGGTTTATTGTAAAACCCAGGTCAAAATCATCAACAGAAGAAACACAGTAAAATCTTATGCTCTAATACAACTAAGTCTATTCAAAAGGTAATATAGCGGACACAACGAAAATCCTTACAGTTACACAGGTTTTAGCAAAATAACAAGGCACAAAACAAGTTCCCTTCCCCAAAGCCTCAACCACTATTAAAATCAAGGGAGTTTCGCAAGCTGCTGCGGGTTACTTACGGTCACAGGCTGCAGAGGTCAAGTCAGGGGTGCAGAGGTCGAGCCAGGAACGAACAGACCCCTCCCATTGTAGAGTGTGCCATCTCCGCTACTCCACTACTGGGCCGATATCAGGGGTTTGAATATCTGTGTGTGTCTCTCTCCAGCCGGCACTGAAACTTCAGAGGCCAGGGGATGTCGCACTGGGACACTTCCACTGAAGAGAGCACTGATTCAAGCCTGCCGTTTATTCCTAACCGACAGCCTGAGACTTATATCACACAGATCTCCAGACCCCTACCAATACCCAGGTGATTCTCTCTCTTGCCGGTGGTACAACACCCACCCGGTTCCTACTCCACTAGAGTAGCTTTCCCAAGAGAGAGAATAGGACACTGCTGTTTATTTCCTAACCAGCAGTCTGTCCTGAGTGAATCGCTCAAGATGACCCTCGA
The DNA here is from genome assembly GCF_047496885.1 of Scyliorhinus torazame. Taxonomy (NCBI): domain Eukaryota; kingdom Metazoa; phylum Chordata; class Chondrichthyes; order Carcharhiniformes; family Scyliorhinidae; genus Scyliorhinus; species Scyliorhinus torazame. The sequence continues at coordinate 12,775 of NW_027308545.1, read as the reverse complement.
TTCTTGAACCCGGAATTAAGGTGAGGAGTATTTTTAACAATGACTTGGTCAGAGATCGCTGGTGAAGGATTGAAGAGTTTAAACGACTCCAATTAGCATCAAATCAAGATTTATTGTAAAACCCAGGTCAAAATCATCAACAGAAGAAACACAATAAAATCTTATGCTCTAATACAACTAAGTCGATTCAAAAGGTAATATAGCGGACACAACGAAAATTCTTACGGTTACACAGGTTTTAGCAAAATCACAAAGCACAAAACAAGTTCCCTTCCCCAAAGCCTCAACCACTATTAAAATCAAGGGAGTTTCGCAAGCTGCTGCGGGTTACTTACGGTCACAGGCTGCAGAGGTCAAGTCAGGGGTGCAGAGGTCGAGCCAGGAACGAACAGGCCCCTCTCGAAAACACAGCCCCTTTTATATAGTTATACCTGGCTTTGTTCTGTGATCGGCCAGCCCCTTTTGCATTGAAAAAGGTAAGTTTTAAAGTTCCCGCTGGTCCCGCCCCCTCTGCCGGTCAGAGCTGTATGTTTCCGGGTATTCCTCGCAGGTCCGCCCCTTCCAGCTAGGCAGACCTGCGCGATTTGAATTTGGCGCTGGCTCTGCCCCCTTCTTTCAGTGAGTTTCTGCCGGTAGCTTCTGTCAAGCTTGGAGTACCTCCCCCAGGTCCGCCTCCAACTTGGTTTTTCTGCCGGTAGCTTCTGTCAAGCTTGGAGTACCTCCCCCAGGTCCGCCTCCAACTTGGTTTTTTTTCAGACCTGCGCGATTTGAATTTGGCGCTGGCTCCGCCCCCTTCTTTCAGTGAGTTTCTGCCGGTAGCTCCTGTCAAGATTGGAGTACCTCCCCCAGGTCCGCCTCCAACTTGGCTTTTCTCTACCGCTGATTTTCTAGGGGCTTTTCCAGCGCAATATGCTGGACTCAGACAGTCTGATTTCTAGTTTTAATGAGGTTAGGCTCTTCTGTGGAGAATTTCAGTGTCTTCCAGCTGCTCCGGAGATGGCTGCTATTCTCACCTCGCTATGTTGATGGGGTGCTAATTGGATTCTGCTCTGGTGGAGGCCAGGTCATTTACATTTGCATGGGGCTATGACCATCCCATTGTCCTGCTTGCATGCAAGCCTCCTGTGTATTCCTGTGCCCCTTTGTCTGTGTCTTGATGTTATCTTGTTGTCTGGCTCCTTCTTCCTTGTAGCTCCTAGGGGGGTGTTAGTAAATGTTTATGTATTTATGCCCTTACTCAGCTCAGCGGGCCAAGCCTGCTGGGAAAACTGGTTCTGTTCCCTTGGCTGGAAAGTCGGTTTACAGTCTCTGAGTTTCTCCAAAAAGGGCCGAATTGCCCGAAAACCTTACAGAGTGGAGCGTGGTCCGAGATCACTCTCCACGTGGTGTGGAGCGTGGTCCGAGATTACTACCCACAGTGTGGAGCGTGGTCCGAGATTACTATCCACGTGGTGTGGAGCGTTGTCCAAGATTATTATCCATGTGGTGTGGGGCGTGGTCCACGATTACTATCCACGTGGTGTGGAGCGTGGTCCGAGATTACTATCCACGTGGTGTGGTGCGTGGTCCGAGATTACTATCCACGTGGTGTGGAGCGTGGTCCGAGATTACTATCAACGTGGTGTGGAGCGTGGTCCGAGATTACTATCCACGTGGTGTGGAGCGTGGTCTGAGATTACTGTCCACGTGGTGTGGTGCGTCGTCCGAGATTACTCTCCCCGTGGTGTGGAGCGTGGTCCGAGATTACTGTCCACGTGGTGTGGAGCGTGGTCCGAGATTACTATCCACAGTGTGGAGCGTGGTCCGTGATTACTATCCACGTGGTGTGGTGCGTGGTCCGAGATTATTATCCACGTGCTGTGGAACGTGGTCCGAGATTACTGTCCACGTGGTGTGGAGCGTGGTCCGAGATTACTATCCACATTGTGGAGCGTGGTCCGAGATTACTATCCACGTGCTGTGGTGCGTGGATCGAGATTACTATCCACATGGTGTGGCGCGTGGTCCGAGATTACTATCCACGTGGTGTGGAGCGTGGTCTGAGATTACTGTCCACGTGGTGTGGTGCGTCGTCCGAGATTACTCTCCCCGTGGTGTGGAGCGTGGTCCGAGATTACTGTCCACGTGGTGTGGAGCGTGGTCCGAGATTACTATCCACAGTGTGGAGCGTGGTCCGTGATTACTATCCACGTGGTGTGGTGCGTGGTCCGAGATTATTATCCACGTGCTGTGGAACGTGGTCCGAGATTACTGTCCACGTGGTGTGGAGCGTGGTCCGAGATTACTATCCACATTGTGGAGCGTGGTCCGAGATTACTATCCACGTGCTGTGGTGCGTGGATCGAGATTACTATCCACATGGTGTGGCGCGTGGTCCGAGATTACTATCCACGTGGTGTGGAGCGTGGTCCGAGATTACTATCCCCGTGGTGTGGAGCGTGGTCCGACATTACTCTCCAAGTGGATTGGAGCGTGGTCCGAGATTACTATCCCCGTGGTGTGGAGCGTGGTCCGAGATCACTCTCCACGTGGTGTGGAGCGTGGTCCGAGATTACTATCGACAGTGTGGAGCGTGGTCCGAGATTACTATCCACGTGGTGTGGAGCGTTGTCCAAGATTATTATCCACGTGGTGTCGAGCGTGGTCCACGATTACTATCCACGTGGTGTGGAGCGTGGTCCGAGATTACTATCCACGTGGTGTGGTGCGTGGTCCGAGATTACTACCCACGTGGTGTGGAGCGTGGTCCGAGATTACTATCCACGTGGAGTGGAGCATGGTCCAAGATTACTATCCATGTGGTGTGGAGCATGGTCCAAGATTACTATCCACGTGGTGTGGAGCGTGGTCCAAGATTACTATCCACGTGGTGTGGAGCGTGGTCCAAGATTACTATCCACGTGGTGTGGAGCGTGGTCCAAGATTACTATCCACGTGGTGTGGAGCGTGGTCCGAGATGACTATCCACGTGGTGTGGAGCGTGGTCCGAGATTACTATCCACGTGTTGAGGAGCGTTGTCCGAGATGACTATCCACGGAGTGTGGAGCGTGGTCCGAGATTATTATCCACGTGGCGTGGAGCGTGGTCCGAGATTACTATCCACATTGTGGAGCGTGGTCCGAAATTACTATCCACGTGCTGTGGTGCGTGGTCCGAGATTACTATCCACATGGTGTGGAGCGTGGTCCGAGATTACTATCCACGTGGTGTCGAGCGTGGTCCGAGATTACTATCCCTGTGGTGTGGAGCGTCGTCCGACATTACTCTCCAAGTGGTTTGGATCGTGGTCCGAGATTACGATCCCCGTGGTGTGGAGCGTGGTCCGAGATCACTCTCCACGTGGTGTGGAGAGTGGTCCGAGATTAATATCCACAGTGTGGAGCGTGGTCCGAGATTACTATCCACGTGGTGTGGAGCGTTGTCCAAGATTATTATCCACGTGGTGTGGAGCGTGGTCCACGATTAATATCCACGTGCTGTGGTGCGTGGTCCGAGATTACTATCCACATGGTGTGGAGCGTGGTCCGAGATTACTATCCACGTGGTGTGGAGCGTGGTCCGAGATTACTATCCACGTGGTGTAGAGCGTGGTCCGAGATTACTATCCACGTGGTGTGGAGCGTGGAACGAGATTACTATCCACGTGGTGTGGAGCGTGGTCCGAGATTACTATCCACGGCGTGTGAAGCGTGGAACGAGATTACGATCACGTGGTGTGGAGCGTGGTCCGAGATTACTATCCACGTGGTGTGGAGCGTGGTCCGAGATTACTTTCCACGTGGTGTGGAGCGTGGTCCGAGATTACCATCCACGTGGTGTGGAGCGTGGTCCGAGATTACTATCCACGTGGTGTGGAGCGTGGTCCGAGATTACTATCCACGTGGTGTGGAGCGTGTTCCGAGATTACTATCTACGTGGTGTGGAGCGTGGTTCGAGATTAATATCCACGTGGTGTGGAGCGTGGTCTGCGATTACTGTCCACGTGGTGTGGAGCGTGGTCCGTGATTACTCTCCCCGTGGTGTGGAGCGTGGTCCGAGATTACTGTCCACGTGGTGTGGAGCGTAGTCCGAGATTACTATAGTGTGGAGCGTACTCCGTGATTACTATCCACGTGGTTTGGTGCGTGGTCCGAGATTATTATCCACGTGGTGTGGAGCGTGGTCCGAGATTACTGTCCACGTGGTGTGGAGCGTGGTCCGAGATTACTATCCACAGTGTGGAGCGTGGTCCGAGATTACTATCCACGTGCTGTGGTGCATGGTCCGAGATTACTATCCACATGGTGTGCAGCGTGGTCCGAGATTACTATCCACGTGGTGTGGAGCGTGGTCCGAGATTACTATCCCCGTGGTGTGGAGCGTGGTCCGACATTACTCTCCAAGCGGTTTGGAGCGTGGTCCGAGATTACTATCCCCGTGGTATGGAGCGTGGTCCGAGATCACTCTCCACGTGGTGTGGAGCGTGGTCCGAGATTACTATCCACAGTGTGGAGCGTGGTCCGAGATTACTATCCACGTGGTGTGGAGTGTTGTCCAAGATTATTACCCACGTGGTGTGGAGCGTGGTCCACGATTACTATCCACATGCTGTGGTGCATGGTCCGAGATTACTATCCACATGGTGTGGAGTGTGGTCTGAGATTACTATCCACGTGGTGTGGAGCGTGGTCCGAGATTACTATCCCCGTGGTGTGGAGCGTGGTCCGACATTACTCTCCAAGTGGTTTGGATCGTGGTCCGAAATTACTATCCCCGTGGTGTGGAGAGTTGTCCAAGATTATTATCCATGTGGTGTGGAGCGTGGTCCACGATTACTATCCACAGTGTGGAGCGTGGTCCGAGATTACTATCCACGTGGTGTGGAGAGTTGTCCAAGATTATTATCCATGTGGTGTGGAGCGTGGTCCACGATTACTATCCACGTGGTGTGGTGCGTGGTCCGAGATTACTATCCACGTGGTGTGGAGCGTGGTCCGAGATTACTATCAACGTGGTGTGGAGCGTGGTCCGAGATTACTATCCACGAGGTGTGGAGCGTGGTCTGAGATTACTGTCCACGTGGTGTGGAGCGTGGTCCGAGATTACTATCCACAGTGTGGAGCGTGGTCCGTGATTACTATCCACGTGGTGTGGTGCGTGGTCCGAGATTATTATCCACGTGGTGTGGAGCGTGGTCCGAGATTACTGTCCACGTGGTGTGGAGCGTGGTCCGAGATTGCTATCCACAGTGGTGAGCGTGGTCCGAGATAACTATCCACGTGCTGTGGTGCGTGGTCCGAGATTACTATCCACATGGTGTGGCGCGTGGTCCGAGATTACTATCCACGTGGTGCGGAGCGTGGTCCGAGATTACTATCCCCGTGGTGTGGAGCGTGGTCCGACATTATTCTCCAAGTGGTTTGGAGCGTGGTCCGAGATCACTCTCCACGTGGTGTGGAGCGTGGTCCGAGATTACTATCGACAGTGTGGAGCGTGGTCCGAGATTACTATCCACGTGGTGTGGAGCGTTGTCCAAGATTATTATCCACGTGGTGTCGAGCGTGGTCCACGATTACTATCCACGTGGTGTGGAGCGTGGTCCAAGAATACTATCCACGTGGTGTGGTGCGTGGTCCGAGATTACTATCCACGTGGTGTGGAGTGTGGTCCGAGATTACTATCCACGTGGAGTGGAGCATGGTCCAAGATTACTATCCACGTGGTGTGGATCATGGTCTAAGATTACTATCCACGTGGTGTGGAGCGTGGTCCAAGATTACTATCCACGTGGTGTGGAGCGTGGTCCAAGATTACTATCCACGTGGTGTGGAGCGTGGTCCGAGATGACTATCCACGGAGTGTGGAGCGTGGTCCGAGATGACTATCCACGTGGTGTGGAGCGTGGTCCGAGATTACTATCCACGTGGTGCGTGGTCCGAGATTACTATCCACGTGGTGCGTGGTCCGAGATTACTATCCACGTGGTGTAGAGCGTGGACCGAGATTACTATCCACGTGGTGCGTGGTCCAAGATTACTATCCACGTGTTGTAGAGCGTGGTCCAAGATTACTATCGACGTGGTGTGGAGCGTGGTGCGAGATTACTATCCACGTGGTGTGGAGCGTGGTCCAAGACTACTATCCACGTAGTGTGGAGCGTGCTCCGAGATTACTATCCACGTGGGGTGGAGCGTGGTCCGAGATTACTATCCACGGTGTGTGGAGCGTGGTCCAAGATTCCTATCAACGTGGTGTGGAGCGTGGTCCGAGATTACTATCCACGTGGTGTGGAGCGTGCTCCGAGATTACTATCCACGTGGTGTGTAGCGTGGTCCGAGATTACTGTCCACGTGGTATGGAGCGTAGTCCGAGATTACTATTCACGTTGTGTGGAGCGTGGTCCGAGATTACTATCCACGTGGTGTGGAGCGTGGTCCGAGATTACTATCCACGTGCTGTGGTGTGTGGTCCGAGATTATTATCCACGTGGTGTGGAGCGTGGTCCACGATTACTATCCACGTGGTGTGGAGCGTGGTCCGAGATTACTATCCACGCGGTGTGGAGCGCGGTCCGAGATTACTGTCCACGTGGTGTGGAGCGTGGTCCGAGATTACTATCCAGGTGGTGCGGAGCGTGGTCCGAGATTACTATCCACATGGTGAGGAGCATGGTCCAAGATTACTATCGACGTGGTGTGGAGCGTGGTCCGAGATTACTATCCACGGAGTGTGGAGCGTGCTCCGAGATTACTATCCACGTGGGGTGGAGCGTGCTCCGAGATTACTCTCCACGTGGGGTGGAGTGTGGTCCGAGGTTACTATCCACGGAGTGTGGAGCGTGGTCCGAGATTACTATCCATGTGGTGTGGAGCGTGGTCCAAGATTACTGTCCACGTGGTGTGGAGCGTGGTCCGAGATTACTGTCCACGTGGTGTGGAGCGTGGTCCGAGATTACTATCCACGTGGTGTGGAGCGTGCTCCGAGATTACTATCCACGTGGTGTGTAGCGTTGTCCAAGATTATTATCCACGTGGTGTAGAGCGTGGTCCACGATTACTATCCACGTGCTGTGGTGCGTGGTCCGAGATTACTATCCACATGGTGTGGAGCGTGAACAGAGATTACTATCCACGTGGTGTGGAGCGTGGTCCGAGATTACTATCCCCGTGGTGTGGAGCGTAGTCCGACATTACTCTCCAAGTGGTTTGGAGCGTGGTCCGAGATTACTATCCCCGTGGTGTGGAGCGTGGTCCGAGATCACTCTCCACGTGGTGTGGAGCGTGGTCCGAGATTACTATCCACGTGGTGTGGTGCGTGGTCCGAGATTACTATCCACGTGGTGTGGAGCGTGTTCCGAGATTACTATCCACGTGGTGTGGAGCGTGGTCCGAGATTACTATCCACGTGGTGTGGAGCGTGGTCTGAGATTACTCTCTCCGTGGTGTGGAGCGTGGTCCGAGATTACTGTCCACGTGGTGTGGAGCGTGGTCCGAGATTACTATCCACATTGTGGAGCGTAGTCCGTGATTACTATCCACGTGGTGTGGTGCGTGGTCCGAGATTATTATCCACGTGGTGTGGAGCGTGGTCCGAGATTACTGTCCACGTGGTGTGGAGCGTGGTCCGAGATTACTATCCACAGTGTGGAGCGTGGTCCGAGATTACTATCCACGTGCTGTGGTGCGTGGTCCGAGATTACTATCCACATGGTGTGGCTCGTGGTCCGAGATTACTATCCACGTGGTGTGGAGCGTGGTCCGAGATTACTATCCCCGTGGTGTGGAGCGTGGTCCGACATTACTCTCCAAGTGGCTTGGAGCATGGTCCGAGATTACTATCCCCGTGGTGTGGAGCGTGGTCCGAGATCACTCTCCACGTGGTGTGGACCGTGGTCCGAGATTACTATCCACATTGTGGAGCGTGGTCCGAGATTTCTATCCACGTGGTGTGGAGCGTTGTCCAAGATTATTTTCCACGTGGTGTCGAGCGTGGTCCACGATTACTATCCACGTGGTGTGGAGCGTGGTCCGAGATTACTATCCACGTGGTGTGGTGCGTGGTCCGAGATTACTATCCACGTGGTGTGGAGCGTGGTCCGAGATTACTATCCACGTGGAGTGGAGCATGGTCCAAGATTACTATCCACGTGGTGTGGTGCGTGGTCCGAGATTACTATCCACGTGGTGTGGAGCGTGGTCCGAGATTACTCTCCACGTGGTGTGGAGCATGGTCCAAGATTACTATCCACGTGGTGTGGAGCGTGGTCCGAGATTACTATCCACGTGGTGTGGAACGTGGTCCGAGATTACTATCCACGTGGTGTGGAGCGTGGTCCGAGATTACTACCCACGTGGTGTGGAGCGTGGTCCGAGATTACTGTCCACGTGGTGTGGAGCGTGGTCCGAGATTACTATCCACAGTGTGGATGGTGGTCCGAGATTACTATCCCCGGGTGTGGAGCGTGGTCCGAGATTTCTGTTCACGTGGTGTGGAGCGTGGTCCGAGATTACTATCCATGCAGTGTGGAGCGTGGTCCGAGATTACTATCCACGTGTTGTGGAGCGTGGTCCGAGATTACTATCCACGTGGGTTGGAGCGTGGTCTGAGATTACTGTCCACGTGGTGCGGAGCGTGGTCCGAGATTACTCTCCCCATGGTGTGGAGCGTGGTCCGAGATTACTATCCACGTGGTGTGGAGCGTGGTCCGAGATTACTATCCACGTGGTGTGGAGCGTGGTCCGAGATTACTATCCACGTGGTGTGGAGCGTGGTCTGAGATTACTGTCTACGTGGTGTGGAGCGTGGTCCGAGATTACTCTCCCCGTGGTGTGGGGCGTGGTCCGAGATTACTGTCCACGTGGTGTGGAGCGTGGTCCGAGATTACTATCCGCAGTGTGGAGCGTAGTCCGTGATTACTATCCACGTGGTGTGGTGCGTGGACCGAGATTATTATCCACGTGGAGTGGAGCGTGGTCCGAGATTACTGTCCACGTGTTGTGGAGCGTGGTCCGAGATTACTATCCACAGTGTGGAGCTTGGTCCGAAATTACTGTCCACGTGCTGTGGTGCGTGGTCCGAGATTACTATCCACATGGTGTGGAGCGTGGTCCGAGATTACTATCCACGTGGTGTGGAGCGTGGTCCGAGATTACTATCCCCGTGGTGTGGAGCGTGGTCCGACATTACTCTCCAAGTGGTTTGGAACGTGGTCCGAGATTACTATCCCCGTGGTGTGGAGCGTGGTCCGAGATCACTCTCCACGTGGTGTGGAGAGTGGTCCGAGATTACTATCCACAGTGTGGAGCGTGGTCCGAGATTACTATCCACGTGGTGTGGAGCGTTGTCCAAGATTATTATCCACGTGGTGTGGAGCGTGGTCCACGATTAATATCCACGTGCTGTGGTGCGTGGTCCGAGATTACTATCCACATGGTGTGGAGCATGGTCCGAGATTACTATCCACGTGGTGTGGAGCGTGGTCCGAGATTACTATCCACGTGGTGTAGAGCGTGGTCCGAGATTACTATCCACGTGGTGTGGAGCGTGGAACGAGATTACTATCCACGTGGTGTGGAGCGTGGTCCGAGATTACAATCCACGGCGTGTGAAGCGTGGAACGAGATTACTATCACGTGGTGTGGAGCGTGGTCCGAGATTACTATCCACGTGGTGTGGAGCGTGGTCCGAGATTACTTTCCACGTGGTGTGGAGCGTGGTCCGAGATTACCATCCACGTGGTGTGGAGCGTGGTCCGAGATTACTATCCGCAGTGTGGAGCGTAGTCCGTGATTACTATCCACGTGGTGTGGTGCGTGGACCGAGATTATTATCCACGTGGAGTGGAGCGTGGTCCGAGATTACTGTCCACGTGTTGTGGAGCGTGGTCCGAGATTACTATCCACAGTGTGGAGCTTGGTCCGAAATTACTATCCACGTGCTGTGGTGCGTGGTCCGAGATTACTATCCACATGGTGTGGAGCGTGGTCCGAGATTACTATCCACGTGGTGTGGAGCGTGGTCCGAGATTACTATCCCCGTGGTGTGGAGCGTGGTCCGACATTACTCTCCAAGTGGTTTGGATCGTGGTCCGAGATTACTATCCCCGTGGTGTGGAGCGTGGTCCGAGATCACTCTCCACGTGGTGTGGAGAGTGGTCCGAGATTACTATCCACAGTGTGGAACGTGGTCCGAGATTACTATCCACGTGGTGTGGAGCGTTGTCCAAGATTATTATCCACGTGGTGTGGAGCGTGGTCCACGATTAATATCCACGTGCTGTGGTGCGTGGTCCGAGATTACTATCCACATGGTGTGGAGCATGGTCCGAGATTACTATCCACGTGGTGTGGAGCGTGGTCCGAGATTACTATCCACGTGGTGTAGAGCGTGGTCCGAGATTACTATCCACGTGGTGTGGAGCGTGGAACGAGATTACTATCCACGTGGTGTGGAGCGTGGTCCGAGATTACAATCCACGGCGTGTGAAGCGTGGAACGAGATTACTATCACGTGGTGTGGAGCGTGGTCCGAGATTACTATCCACGTGGTGTGGAGCGTGGTCCGAGATTACTATCCACGTGGTGTGGAGCGTGGTCCGAGATTACTATCCACGTGGTGTGGAGCGTGGTCCGAGATTAATATCCACGTGGTGTGGAGCGTGGTCTGAGATTACTGTCCACGTGGTGTGGAGCGTGGTCCGAGATTACTCTCCCCGTGGTATGAAGCGTGGTCCGAGATTACTGTCCACGTGGTGTGGAGCGTAGTCCGAGATTACTATCCACAGTGTGGAGCGTACTCCGTGATTACTATCCACGTGGTGTGGTGCGTGGACCGAGATTATTATCCACGTGGAGTGGAGCGTGGTCCGAGATTACTGTCCACGTGTTGTGGAGCGTGGTCCGAGATTACTATCCACAGTGTGGAGCTTGGTCCGAAATTACTATCCACGTGCTGTGGTGCGTGGTCCGAGATTACTATCCACATGGTGTGGAGCGTGGTCCGAGATTACTATCCACGTGGTGTGGAGCGTGGTCCGAGATTACTATCCCCGTGGTGTGGAGCGTGGTCCGACATTACTCTCCAAGTGGTTTGGATCGTGGTCCGAGATTACTATCCCCGTGGTGTGGAGCGTGGTCCGAGTTCACTCTCCACGTGGTGTGGAGAGTGGTCCGAGATTACTATCCACAGTGTGGAGCGTGGTCCGAGATTACTATCCACGTGGTGTGGAACGTTGTCCAAGATTATTATCCACGTTGTGTGGAGCGTGGTCCACGATTAATATCCACGTGCTGTGGTGCGTGGTCCGAGATTACTATCCACATGGTGTGGAGCATGGTCCGAGATTACTATCCACGTGGTGTGGAGCGTGGTCCGAGATTACTATCCACGTGGTGTAGAGCGTGGTCCGAGATTACTATCCACGTGGTGTGGAGCGTGGAACGAGATTACTATCCACGTGGTGTGGAGCGTGGTCCGAGATTACAATCCACGGCGTGTGAAGCGTGGAACGAGATTACTATCACGTGGTGTGGAGCGTGGTCCGAGATTACTATCCACGTGGTGTGGAGCGTGGTCCGAGATTACTTTCCACGTGGTGTGGAGCGTGGTCCGAGATTACCATCCACGTGGTGTGGAGCGTGGTCCGAGAATACTATCCACGTGGTGTGGAGCGTGGTCCGAGATTACTATCCACGTGGTGTGGAGCGTGGTCCGAGATTACTATCCACGTGGTGTGGAGCATGGTCCGAGATTAATATCCACGTGGTGTGGAGCGTGGTCTGAGATTACTGTCCACGTGGTGTGGAGCGTGGTCCGAGATTACTATCCACGTGGTGTGGAGCGTGGTCCGAGATTACTATCCCCGTGGTGTGGAGCGTGGTCCGACATTACTCTCCAAGTGGTTTGGATCGTGGTCCGAGATTACTATCCCCGTGGTGTGGAGCGTGGTCCGAGATCACTCTCCACGTGGTGTGGAGAGTGGTCCGAGATTACTATCCACAGTGTGGAACGTGGTCCGAGATTACTATCCACGTGGTGTGGAGCGTTGTCCAAGATTATTATCCACGTGGTGTGGAGCGTGGTCCACGATTAATATCCACGTGCTGTGGTGCGTGGTCCGAGATTACTATCCACATGGTGTGGAGCATGGTCCGAGATTACTATCCACGTGGTGTGGAGCGTGGTCCGAGATTACTATCCACGTGGTGTAGAGCGTGGTCCGAGATTACTATCCACGTGGTGTGGAGCGTGGAACGAGATTACTATCCACGTGGTGTGGAGCGTGGTCCGAGATTACAATCCACGGCGTGTGAAGCGTGGAACGAGATTACTATCACGTGGTGTGGAGCGTGGTCCGAGATTACTATCCACGTGGTGTGGAGCGTGGTCCGAGATTACTATCCACGTGGTGTGGAGCGTGGTCCGAGATTACTATCCACGTGGTGTGGAGCGTGGTCCGAGATTAATATCCACGTGGTGTGGAGCGTGGTCTGAGATTACTGTCCACGTGGTGTGGAGCGTGGTCCGAGATTACTCTCCCCGTGGTATGAAGCGTGGTCCGAGATTACTGTCCACGTGGTGTGGAGCGTAGTCCGAGATTACTATCCACAGTGTGGAGCGTACTCCGTGATTACTATCCACGTGGTGTGGTGCGTGGACCGAGATTATTATCCACGTGGAGTGGAGCGTGGTCCGAGATTACTGTCCACGTGTTGTGGAGCGTGGTCCGAGATTACTATCCACAGTGTGGAGCTTGGTCCGAAATTACTATCCACGTGCTGTGGTGCGTGGTCCGAG